>NW_004949103.1:15140825-15169007 GCF_000317375.1 Microtus ochrogaster
GATTCCCAGTGAGGACCAGAGGGTCCTTGTCGCTGCTACCGACGACTATACTCTAGCTGTTAACGCTTTCTTATGGTGACATTACAATGAAATATATTTTACAATCTGTCTGCATTTGTTTATGCCGTTACACTGAGTTATTGATGTCACCCAATCAGCAGCTTGTGTGTTGGAACTCTAGTAAGTGCTGCCTACTCTCTGTTCCTTCCAAATCTCCCATTGCTAATTCTCAGTTCAAAGCTTATTTTCTCATAAATGTACTATATATTTTGACATGTCTCATCTGTATCATGTGTATCGAATGAGCTGGTCCTCTTTAGAATCTTTTCTTGTTTGTGATTGTTAAAGCTTCTTTGAGTCATGTTAGATGGACCATGTCTTAGAAATGTACCTTTTAGCCTTTATACATATGGAGTACTGTGGTACGGGGTAGTCTTTCTCATTATTCCGACACATTATGACTAAGATCAGAATTATCTCCTGGAAAGACCTGAACTTCAAAGATCCAGATACAAATGGCACATTTACTACTAATGATAATGATCTTAAGAAAATATTAGTGATGGGAGCCTAACCTTCATTGGTCCATGATTCATGTTATGATTCATGAGCTGTTGGTTAAACACAGCCAATATTAAAAATTAAATTATATAAACTCATAAGTATATAATTCATAGTAAAGCTAAGCCAATAAACAGCATATAAAATATGTCATAACCTGTATTTTACTATTATTTATGCTGTGGATAGTCTGTAGCTTTCTTTGCATAGAGAAGTTTAATGTGTTTCCTACCGCTCATTTTTTCCCAACCCTGAATTGTATGTTACCATGTAGATTGCTTGAAACTGGCCACAGTAAAGGTTTTGACACCACAGATATAGGCACATGCGACAACTCAGTGTTTGATTTGTCTTTTTGTGTGTGGTTTAGGCTTCAGTGAGTGATAGAGAAAGTGTTAGGAACACAGCTGGAAGTCAAATCTTTCCTGTCCGTGGCTGGCACATGGTGAGGAGCACAGAGCACTGAGGAAATAGTAGTCTGCTGTGTAAAATGCTTATCAAACCTAGGAAGGAAATGCAGGTGTCACGGACAAACAAGTCAAGTTCTGAAACGTCTTTCTTACTTCCTTTTCATTTTGTCTGTAGGCGTTACTAAGGAACTTCATGAGAGCCCTGAATAAATTCCCACAAGATTTGTCTGTTCCTTTAACTAAATACCAATCAATAGTCATGAGAGAATTCACAGTTTTGTCAGGTTGCAACCACAGGAGGCTATAGATATAAGAATTTGACAAAATGAAAACATTCAATCAAAATAAGTTGGTGACCGGAAACTTACTGTAAGGGACACTGTGTGTTATGATTTGTGAAGCGAATGCATATGTCCATTCATGATATGCTTCCACATGTTTCTAAGCACAGCCAACAAAAAAATATTAACCAGCACCACACTGCTTGAATTTTCTCAGATTAAGACTCTATATTTATTAAGTCAAGAGGTCAATCAATAAGAATGATACTAGAAATTTTTATGTTCATGTTTGTGCCTGTTACATACTAGAATAAAACACCAGCAGCCTTTTACCCACCCCAAATCCATAGATGGACATGACAGGGTGACATTGGAGTCTTTGTGTAGTTATTAGTACCTTACCCTGATGTGTCCAGTCACTTTTGCTTTGGTCAGACTCCTCCCTTTAGCATTTTTTCTGTTTCCTCTTAGTCGCCTCTCATCATTTCTTTTATTAGCAATGCTCTCCTTTTGATAGGCTGGGCAATGCGATCGATTTTGTTAGAACTGTTCACAAAATATGAGTCCATAGATTCCCAGTGAGGACCAGAGGGTCCTTGTCACTGCTACCGACGACTATACTCTAGCTGTTAACGCTTTCTTATGGTGACATTACAATGAAATATTTTAGGTT
Organism: Microtus ochrogaster; assembly: GCF_000317375.1. NCBI lineage: Eukaryota > Metazoa > Chordata > Mammalia > Rodentia > Cricetidae > Microtus > Microtus ochrogaster. The sequence continues at coordinate 15,142,751 of NW_004949103.1, forward strand.
TGTAAAAGGGATTATAGGTTATATAGCACACATCTACCCATGTATCTTCCATCTTGTTTAAGGAGAAACACATAGGGAATAAATATCCTTGAAGGTTCTTGTATTTCTCTCTAATTCCACTTCCCCTTTCCCCATCTAAGCAGTAGCCTAAATCAATCATCTAGATATGTGCTAGACTAAGGATTCATAGCTTGTTTTACAGACACTTAAATATATAAAACATAACGACCCTGTTATATATATTCTTAAATAAATAGATTTCATACCAAACTTAGACCAATTTTAAGTTTATAACATTACCAAACAGGAAGAAAACCCCTCTGACTATAGCTCACACTTGGATAATACATTTTCATTTGTCTTTTCTGCATTTCTGTTAAGGCCAGGGCCTTTACATTAGTGGTTTTACAACTGATCATTGGAACTGGGTAAGTCCCTCAACCATGTGCACAGTGTAGTTCTCCCGAGAATCACCTTAACTAGGCATAGTGCTCAGTACAAAATATCTGTTGAATTAAGAGAAATCCAAAAAAACTTCTTTCAAATACTAGTATCAACAGAGGACAGCATTTTGTGTCTCCCCACATACAGCTGTCTGGACCATTAAAGATGTCCCTGTCAGAAGAAAGAAGAATGAGTCCAAGTGTAGCCAGCAGAGATAAGGTCTTCAGACTCTGATGGGCAAGGGCAAGATTGCCCATCAACAAGAGGAGTAATGTTCTCAAGGCAGCAAAGCCTGGAACTCAAAGCCATTCATAAGCTGGGGACTGCCTCTGTTTACCGGCTGAGAGAGTTTTAGATAATGAACCATGAAAGCCTGCTATGCAACAGCACTATGCAATAAGTTTTCATTTGCTCCTAGTCAGCTTCAGGGATCAAGGACAGTTAAACACATAACCCACTCATGCATGTTATTTTAAAGGCACATTTTAAAGTTATAAATATGGTACATTGAGTTAATGAGGTATGTTCTTTTGGTGACAAATATTTACCTTCCACATATGCCTCTTGGTGTCAAGACACCGTTTCATTTTTTCCCCCTTTCTCAGGAGGCTGGGATGCAGATGGAAGAGGCCCTTGTGTCTGGGACACATTCACCCATCAGGGAGGAGAGCGAGTTTTTGAGAACCAGACTGGTGATGTAGCTTGTGGCAGCTATACTCTGTGGGAAGAAGATTTGAAATGTATCAAACAGCTTGGATTGACTCATTACCGCTTCTCTCTTTCCTGGTCACGTCTGTTACCTGATGGGACGACAGGTTTCATCAACCAGAAAGGTAAGTGTTTCTTAAAAATAGAAGGTTGCAGCTTTAATTCAAGGTTATTGCTGCGGTCTGGCATAATTAATCTGGCATGCTGTTCTGCAGGGCAGCTTTGAAATCACAAGTTTTCAGAGTGATTATAGGATACAGTTTTTGAAATGGTTTTGCAGTAGCTTTCTCAATAATATTTTGGTTTGCCTGGTCTGTTGAACTCCTCTTTGGAGGAAGGAGGTGGTTGATGGGTAGGAAAAAGCCTGGAAAGAGGGTTTTGTTTATGAAAGATGATTTCTCAGTGAAGGTGAACTTCCAAAAACTGTTGTATCAAACTACTTTTTCAGTGTGTCACCCATGAGGAATTATGAAAACCCAAAGGAATCTGAAAGACTTGGGAGAATTTCACCTGCACCAAGCTCCCAATGACAGCATAGGGCTTAGTTCCCAGGTCCCCAGAGCTCACTTTAGTTGAGATGAAGTGTAAAGTATCAGGTATATCACATGCTGTGTGTAACAGTTCCTCTTGGCATCACTCAGTGTCTCAGTTTCTCCATGAATAGAAAAGAATGCTATAAAAGTTTATACCTCAGAGAATTGTTAAAGATTATATGAAATAATTTTGTGATTCACATAGTACCTGACATATCATAAACACTTATTAAATGCTAGCTATTCTTCTAATAATGCAGAAATAAAAGAAACATTTACTTATGCATTGGATGGCTTACTTAGGCACTTTAAAACACATTTTCTCTCATTCTCAAACCAGTAAGGAAGTCATCATGATCATATCTTATAGATGGGGATGTCCAAGTCCACATATTTGGCAAATAGACCTGAAGTCTAAATTTAAGATCTAGCTACACTTTATATATATAGCCTTGGAAACTTAGCCTGGGGATCAAATCTGGCCCACCACCTGGTTTTGTAAATAAAGTTTTACTGGAGCACAGCCATGACCATTCATTACACATCATCAATATTGCTTCCCTACTGCAATGGCAAAAGTGAGTAGTTGGGGTACAAAGCATATGGCCTACAAAGTCCAAAATATTAACGATCTAGTTCTTTGTAGGAAACGTTTGCCAATCCCATATTCTACAACATATGGTTCCTAAATACACACTCTTTATTATTAGTTGGTACCGGAAAAGAGTTCCTACGACTCAGAGAAGAAGTACTAGATCATGCAAATGAAGTGCACTGAGTGTAAAATGTAGGGAGCATCCTCATAAATACAGGACGGGCAATTGCATGACCTGAGAGTGGCTCCCTTCTCTACATCATCAAACATTACACATTCCCAGCGCCTTCATGATGCCATGGGATTCATATGTGTAAGCTACACAAATCCCCAAATGCAACAACTCATTATGCTAGTTCCTGCCTGTGCTCAGTAATTTGCAGTGTTTCTCTCATACAAAGCTGGCAATTTCCTCCATTTGAAATGTATCAACAACCATGAAGGCTTATATGATGCTCTGGTCTTTAGGGTTGGAGTTCCCCAAATAGGGATAACCAAGATAAGTAGGTCCATTGATAAATTCAGGAGACAGTAACCAAAACGAGGGCCATTGGTTGAATGTAGAATTATTGTACATCATTGATTGTTTTTTTTCTTGACTTTGAACAACAGGTTGTTCAAACAATATGTTGTTCAATTCAAAGATAAACCCATAATTTCCTGTCTTCACCACCCAATTGTTGTGGGAGTGTCATATATCAATCTGTTGATTTCATTGGTTAAGCAATAAAGAAACTGCTTGGCCCTCATAGGTTAAAACATAGGTGGGAGGAGTAAACAGAACAGAATGCTGGGAGAGAGAAGCTGAGTCAGGGAGTTGCCATGATTCTCCCACTCCAGGCAGACGCAGGTTAAGATCATTCCTGGTAAGCCAGCTCATGGGATACACAGATTATTAGAAATGGGCTAGTCCAGGTGTGAGAGTTAGCCGAGAAAAGGCTAGATATAATGGGCCAAGCGGTGTTTGAAAGAATACAGTTTCCATGTAATGATTTCGGGGCATAAGCTAGAGCTAGCCATGTGGGCGGCTGGGTGCCGGGGACGCAGCCCCGCAGCTCCTATTACAACACCCAACATCTCTACCTTATTTTTTCTTTGGTACCATGGTACCTCGAGCTCTGACAATTGACTCTGAATGGGCTCAGTGTCTTGTTTCTTTCATCTCACTGGTTGCCAGTTGTAGTCGACGACCTTTGTGCCTTGGCAGATGTGGCAGATGTTAGTCTTCTTTCTTGCTCAGCATTCTCCCAGCCCTCACCTGTTTATTACTGACAACGAGGACTTTTTGATACACACTAACAGCTTTGCCTGCCTTCTCCCTTTCTGTCCTCTGGTCTTCTTTCCTATAAATACTATGCATCAACTTTCCTAAAACTTGGTCTAATTCATAATAGGCTGGGTCATCTTTTGCTAAAACAGAGATTTAAAAAATGTACTTCATTCTTTCAAGGCTAAATAAAGAATTTCCTGTTTCTGTATCATTCTAGGTTCTAGTTGACTTAGTTTTAACTCACTTCTGAAGCCATCTAAGATGCCATTTCCCCTTGTGTATGTGTATCCAATTTTCTAAACACATAAATTACCACTTATTAAACATACTATGTACCCTTCACATTTGAAAGAATTTGCTAACCTTCTTCATGCTTAGAATGGCCTTTCCTTAACCCCGAATTACACCCGATGAAGGCCTAACCTTCTGTTCAGACTGAGCATAAATGCTTCCTTTGTTCTAAAATCTCCATCAATTGAAAACAGAAGATTTCTTATCTATCTATCCTATCTATCTATCTATCTATCTATCTATCTATCTATCTATCTATCTATCATCTACATATATATACCTTATAATTTATCATCTATGTATCTATGTATCCATGTATCTATCTATCTATCTATCTATCTATCTATCTATCTATCTATCTATCTATCATCTACATATATCTACCTTATAATTTATCATCCATGTATCTATGTATCTATTTATCTATGTATCTATCTATCTATTTATCTAATGATTTATTATCTATCAACTATCTATCTATCTATCTATCTATCTATCTATCTATCTATCTATCTATCAATCATCTACTATCTCACATAGCACCATGCAAAGCTCACAGGCTATTTATCATACTCTTTACTAATAGTGTTGTAATAGTTGTTTATTTAATTTCACTCAGAGTATATTGAGTATGACTTATGCCAAAAAGGCAACACAGATGGAAGGAAATCCCTTGAGTTGCTTACAGTGCAAAGGGCAGATAACTCTGTCTTCAGTGCCTTGTAATTGAGTCTACTTCCTCCCAGACAGGGATTCAGTAAATAGTTCCTTAATTTATTTAGGTCAATAACAATCATAAAAACCACTGAGTTCAGTGATGATCTCCTTTTATTGGAACACTGTCTGTCAGTGTTCCAAACACAGCACTTGCTTTTGCAATTTTCTGTTCCGATTAGGCACATAAGTGAATCTCCCTAATATGGGCCATGGGCATAATGCTGGGTGCAAAAATTCCAAGTTATGACTGAGTTCAGCTTATATCTGACATCAAAATCCTATTGCTCAGGAATGAGTGCACCAAAAGCCAGGCAAAACCACGTGAACTCTACTATAATTTTGCTTATCAAATAAGTAGATGTTCCATGCTACCAAGACTTTTTTCATTCATGGAGTTTTCAATGAGTTTCCACTTGGATGGTATAGAAAAAATGATTAAAAAAACATCAGAATTGTGACCACCAGCAGGTTTATAAATCAGCCTGACCATTCCCTTTCTAAAACTCTAGAATCCTGAGTGCCCTGATTGGTAATGTCTCTACATACAGCTAAGCAGTCATCAGAAGTGGAAGTGGATGTATATGAATACTCCTTTTATCATCCTGGTTTAACATATTCGATGAATATATTTATATATTTTACTATAGATAAAACTGACCCAGACCCATTGTGGTTGTTAACTTACTGTATGAAACATGCTCTGCTTTTTCTCTCTACAATACCCAAATTATGAAGATATTCTCTCTAAAGACTTATTTATCTATTTGTTTATTCTGTGTGTTGTGCAGAGACAAAAGTGTGTATATATGCACATGCTTGCAGATGCCAGAAGACAGTCTTTGTAGGATTTTCCTCAGGCTCATTCCCTCCACTCCCTTTATTTGATAGAGTAATCCCTTTTGACCAGCAACTTGCCAAGTAGTCCAGGCTGACTGGGCTAACCAGTGAACTTCAGGGATCTTCCCGTCTCTGTCACATCAGCCAAGTACAAACCTGTCTAATCATATCCTACTTTTAAAACTCCTGTTTCTGAGAACTGAACCCGAAGTCCTCAGGCTTAAAAGGCAAGCACTGTACAGACTGAACAACTCCATTGCTTTTGACCAAGGATTTTAGCTAGAGGAGTATGGAACTGTGCCAATATATCAAACATGGGGAGTCAACTTAACATATACAGAAGTTGGTGGACAGTGTGAGTCGGTGACCTGAGATCAGGAAGGCAGAGGCACAAAAGTGGCTTGAGTCAGTTAGGTGATCTGGGGTTGCTGAGGACAGACTCTTGCTAAGTGCACGTGCTGATCACCTGGCCACCAGACAGAGCTCTTTTTGTGTTTGGCCTCAGCACTAGCTGATTAATAGTCCGGACCCTCTCCTGAACAAGAGGGCACAGGAGGTGCTTACAGGAGGTGGAATTTCAGCAAGCAGTTGCTCATTCTTGTGCAGCGATCTGTTGAAGAGATTGGAATGGTTTAAACTCAGAGGGGCCATTGTGTGCCTCCCATTTAAACATTTTCTCAAAGAGCATGTAAAGAATTAAAACAGAACAAAATAAAAAGCCTTCTTACTGTCTTTGCCCAGGAACACAAGGCACACACACACACTCTCTCTCTCTTTGTCTGTCTTTCTTGCTCTCTCTCTCTCTCCCTCTCCCCTCCCCCCCTCTCTCTCTGTGTGTGTGTGTGTGTATGTGTGTGTATGTTTGACTACCCACACCAAAGTTTGATTATGGGACATTTGGAACCTTGTAAAATTCTATGTTCTCAAAATGGCAGAATATTTTACAACGTAAGATTGCGGCATAGCTTTTCTTTTCCAAATGTCAAGTTTTCAAGGTTTAACAAGAAAAGAATGAGCTGGCAACTGGAATCACATAGCTCTGTATTTTTCAGCTGTCTACGTGCATTTTCATATCTGCCACAAATGTAGGTTTTTATGGGATGACTAGGAGACACAAGTCTTGGAAAGAAAGAAAAAAAATGTGAGTAGACACGCAGAAATTCTTGTTCACTTTAAGACATCAAGTATTAGAGTATTTAGTAGGAATGGCTTACATAAGCTGACTAACTAACATCTTCCGTGTATTATATGCTCAGCCTAACTGAAGACTGAATAATGTTTCCTTACATGACAAACAAGCTCTTGTCTTGAATTTCAGATGTGATGAAGACAGTCCCTTTGCTGGCAAGAGAAATGTTGCAGGAAGGGCATGAAGATGAGATTATCTTGGACAATCTGTGGGAAGCTATTGTCATCATATGGATAATTAAGGGAGGGAGGACAAGTGGTTAGTGTCAGAGGGGATCTAAGGATTGAGACAGATTAGAGAGGGGAGATGAGGTGAAAATGGAGGAAAAGGCTGTAAGGAAAGCAGGCAGGAGAACTCTATAGCCCAGAAAAGGCATGGTAGGCCATTGTTCCAGAAAGTTTGCCAGGAGAAGGTGTCTCTATTGTCATCTTGACCTAAATCTCTTGAAAACTATTTGTATTTCTAGCCTCTATATCCATAGACAGTTTATGTGCAATTTATTACAGCAGCAGTAGAACACTAAAACAGGTGGTGTGAGCCAAGAAGTGTGACTCAAAGGGAGTTACACATATCTAATAGAGGTGGACACAGGATCAAAACAAATTCTGTTCATTTGGCATGCCTGCCAGCCTCCTTCCCTCCCTCCCTCCCTCCTTCATTCCCCCTCTTTCCTCACTCCTTCCCTCTTTTCCTTCCACCCCTGTGTCCTTCATTCTTTCTTCTTCCTTCCTTCCCCATCCCTGTCTTACCGGAAGCAAGCTTTCTAAAATTTCTAGCCGTCTTCTCTTATAATGAGTTTCCCTATTTCTTTCTTCTCTATAATCCTCTTCCACTGCCAGGCACTGCTCATGGGAAAAGTTCATGCTTTGTGAGGTTTAACTTCTGTGGCCTTGTGGAAAAGGAGAGCCTTGGCCAGTTGTTTTTCTCTCTCAGGGAAGTCTGGATTTGATCTAGTGAGAAGATTGAGTTAGTTGGTAGCTTGTGCATGGATCTGAAGCCATGCTGGTAGATGCAATGGCCTTTGGGGGACCATGGTAAATGGGTCACTAAGAGGCAGCTAGTTCTGAAATGGAGGAAACAATGAGCCATATTAAGAAGAGACAAGCCACCAGGTGGTGGTGGAGCATGCCTTTAATCCCAGCACTCGGTAGGCATAGGCAGATGGATTTATAGGAGTTTGAGATCAGCCTGGTCTACAAAGAGTGTTCCAGGACAGGCTCCAAAGCTACAGAGAGAAGCCCTGTTTTGAAAAACACTACCACCACCATCACCAATATCAAAAAAGAGGCCCCCATGAGACAAATCACTTTAGCATCCAAGTTCCTTGGATTCCAGTTGTAGTTAATTTCTGTTGCCTGCTGTCTGATATTGTCATATTATTTCAAGTAATGCCCACTTTACTACCTCAGTCTTATACGCAACTGCCCTATGCTACCTTTGCATGTCAGTTAGTCTCAGATGGTGTATCTTTCCTATGTCTCAGATATATGCCAAGTTTTCAAAGATTAAACAATAATTAAAACAGAAATGTGATATTGAGTATGAGAGGAACTTGTAGAAGTTTTACTTCTTCAGAGTCAATCTTATCTGGAACAAAACAGAGTCAAAATGACTTTTCAAAGCCAAGACCCTCAGTTTGGCAACAGGTGGTCACCTGAAAACATGGAGGGTTAGTTGTCATGGAGCTTTCCTTACCAATCTCATTGATAAGTGAAACTCAACACCTTCAACTATATGATCTTAGTCAGTTCTTATAATGGCCGCAAGGTGGCACTGTTAGCACCTCTCTTTCATAAATGAAGACTGTATGCATGCAGAGGTCAAGTGATTTGTCCAAGCTCCTTTCACTAAGTTGTCTGAATATGGAGCTCTGCTGTCGGAACATGGGCTCTGCTCTTAGGCTCACATTCCAGCTGGGGATACAACTCCATGGCAGAAGGCTTGCCTAGTGTTCACAAAAACCTTAGGTTTGATCCCTCCCTATTAACACACACACACACCACTACCATTCACAGAAAAGTTGTAAAAGTTTCATTACACCATCAAGTAAACTTTATAAAGCTGAAGCAAAAAAAGGTGTTCCATCCTAGAATATTCCATATAAATTATGCAACAGAGAATGAATATCTAAACACATAAAATGTATTTAATGCCAACTCGTGATTATCATGTTGCTCAAATTAAAACTGATTGGTTACCATTAAAGAGTCATCATAAAAAGATAATAAAAAGATCTGATATTATGACTAGGTCTGAGTAGGTAGAAGTTGAGGCTAGTGAGAGAAGTCACATTTTCCTAGTTTAAGCACGTTTGTAAACAAGAGAAATGATGTGGTATAGCAGAGGAAAACTCAGACAGTGTGGGGCTGAATATTGTCTGTTTCATTTGACAACACCAAGGCTCTCTTGAAATGAATTTTCATGTGTGCAATAGGAATAAAATTGCTCCTCCCTTGGGCTTAGTGCTAGAATTAAGCATAAGTGTGTGTTATCTAGTACATATGGTATAGATTCAATGAAAGAAGCTCATATACAAGACAAGCCAAATAAAAAAGTTTGTAGAGGAGCTGGAAGCTTACTAATACCAACATCAGGAGATGTACTGTATTAGTTTGGATATCACAGTCACAACATGGAAAACGTGGATTTATATTGGCTAAGAGATGGGTTTGGAACACTTTTTTATTGAGCGACAAGAGGAAAGTTTTATTTATATATTGGGGGAATTATACTGCTTTTCCATTTCTACCAGAATCAACCATCACTGACTCAACTGCTTAAACCAACAGAAATCCGTCACCTCAGCTCTTTATCAACTGGAATCAAGGTATCTGTCTGCAGGGCTGTGTTGCTTTCTTGATTACTATGAAGTGGGTTCTGTCTCTGCTCATGTGTGCAGTTGGTACTGAGGTCCTCCTGTTCTTGCTGGTTTATATTCTGAAGGCCACTTTCACTTGCTTTTATTGGCTTGAGGCTGTTTTTATTCATCTTCAAAGCCACTGGTGGCAAACAAGTCTCTCTTAGTATATCACAGTCTCCATCTCTTCCTTACTCTTACATCTTCTGATCATTATTTTGCTGCCATACTCTTCTACTTCTAAGGACTTCTGTGTTATATGGAGTTCGTCCATCTGAACTAGGTGATCGAGATACACCTCCTCATATTAAGGTCTTTATCTCAATTGCATATGCATAGTGGTCTCCTTTGTCTCTTTAAGGTAATATATTTATTTATTCCATAGCTACCTTCAGGAAGAGGAGTTATTCTGCTATGGTTACAAGCAAATGTGTTCCCAAAACATGGAGTTCTTATGTATGACTCATGCTACTTTCTTCCTTTCCACATGAGTGAGCAATGATTAGAAGTACGCAGACAGGTCAACAATAGCCTGGTGCATAACATGGTTTCTGCTTACTCTGCTTTCTTCTCCCTGTTCTCCATCCTCTTCTGATGAAGTATGCAAATTCCCACCCACCCCAGGAATGCCTTTTTTTTTTTAAAGAGAGTCACTGTTTAAACACTGGCCAGACAGCATATGAAAATCAATCTCTGACCCACATAAGAAGCCCAGATAGCTAAATCACAACCTCTGGGTTAGCTAACAATTTCCACTTTCTGTAGTTTTTGTTCCTATAATGGGTCTGCATCCAATTAAAGCCAACCAAAGAGAGCTAAATGTGTTCCACAAACCAACCACACAAGGCACTCACTTCTACTTAGTCCTCGTCCAGTTGCCTGTGCTAGCCGCTCCAGTTAGGACATGCTTGAAGACTCCTGCTCTTTCTTTTCTCTTTTCCTAGCTGCCTTTGAGTATTTACCAAATTTGAGTGATGGTGGTTGACATACTTTTCTACAGCAAATTGAGTACATTGCCTCTTGATGGTCATCGTGTCTGTATCTCCTTGGGTGTTTTGAACATTTGGTTCTCCTTGTGCTCTTTAAGGAACATTTTGTTCTTATTGTCTTATGATAATCACTTATATTCATCTAATAGTAACAACAATATTAATTAGCAGAATGAGAGATAACCTGTGCTGAGCCCTAATTATGTGTTAAGAAATAATCTTATCATTTTCAGTTATCAACTGATTAAACCCTCCCACAATACTTTACTGAAGTAGGTTTCTAGTGTTATCCACATTTTATAGTTGAGCAAAGAGAATTCAGGGAGATGTAAGAGCTCAAGATAACGGGCCTAGTAGGTGACAGAGTGGCAGTGGAATTTCAATATGCTGGCACCAGAGTTCAGTCTTATATCCATATTAGCATTTTGTTTTCAGAGCATGCTTGCCGGTACTCCAAGTTTAGGATAGGTATGGCTTATCTCACCTTAAAATGCTAAACATTGTCTTTACTCTGTAGTTCTACCATCTTTACCTGTTTATGGGTGTATCTATTATCTGTAGAGGTGTTAGGTAAGTTCCCCGAGGAAGAGGGTCATGCTTACCTTCTTAAGTTTTTATGACCAGCATATTGTTTTTATACCAAGACGCATTTACGCAATGAACAAGGGGATGACTGAATGGGTTAAACAGTTCAGAAGTCTGCTTCTAAATTCTCTAAATTAAAAAAAGAAAAGAAAAGAAAGAGATCTTCCTTGTCAGTAAGCTTCCAATGCAGTTCTACATATGATTTTACACCATTTCTCCTGAAACCTCTTAACCCAGGACAGTTTTTCTCCTCTGAGTGTCTGCTTCTTTCATTATTTTAAGCATGAAACAAAGCACGATATTACCACCCCTGCCTCTTTAGATAGTCCCTTTCAAGGCAAGAGTCATTGAGTGATGCTAGTGCCAATATCTTCTTGGCCTTGGTTTCTGAGGCAGAGTCTCTTCAACTTAATAGTATTCTTCTGAACTCTACAACAGTTTGGCCAGCACTCAATGGTCTCATGCCAGCCTGAAAGAATCAGCCGAGAGGAAGGGCTTACTTGGGATTTCTGTAGATTATCAAAATTGTAGACTGAACTCCCACCAGGGAGGCACACTCTTGGTATCTTTTATCCACATTCTGGGATACCTGTGGAACTTTTGGTCTTCTAAAAAATGCTATTATCACATTGCTGGGACTGTCTACAATGTACTGGCTCAAATTGTTGCACATATTTGGGACCACAGACATGTTCTGTTGTACCCGTCTCAGATACTAAACTTTAGTGTATTCTCGGTGAATCTCTTTCCCAGACTTGTAAGACAGTTAGGCCTGGCAAAGAACTGAGGCAGTCATTTGATTTGCGTTTTATTAAATTTACTTTTAATATGACTTGAGATCCACTAATTGAACAGATTTCCCTTATTCACTCAACTTTTGATATGATTTCAGGATTTGGAAATTTAGAGATGAATTGGACATGCCAACCTCACACAGACCTTTTGTTCTTATGGAATTTATTTCAATAAATACAGAAAAAGCATAATGCTATGTGACAACAACTTCCTCAGATCTATCTGTTTTGGAGCAGTTAACTTCCCATCCTGCCACCCAATTTCACCATTACTTCATGATTACCTTGTCTTCTCTGTCTTTCTCCATACTTGTTCCCAATCTTTCATTGATCAAATTAAATACATGATATACCTTATTTTAAATAAGACTCACCCTAATATCTGTTCCCATAAAACATGTTGGCATCATACTGAAAAATAATTTCTTGTTTCTTACATTTTCTCCTCCCAGGAATTGACTATTACAACAAGATTATAGACGATTTGTTAAGGAATGGGGTGACGCCCATAGTGGCCCTCTATCACTTTGATTTGCCTCAGGCTTTAGAAGATCAAGGAGGTTGGTTGTCCGAAGCAATTGTTGAAGCTTTTGACAAATATGCGCAGTTTTGCTTCAAGACCTTTGGCGACCGAGTGAAGCAATGGCTTACCATAAATGAGCCTAATACTCTTTCTATTTTGGCCTATGACATGGGTATGTTTGCTCCTGGTGTGCCTCACATTGGGATTGGAGGTTACCAAGCAGCTCATAATTTGATTAAGGCTCACGCTAGATCCTGGCATAGCTATGATTCTTTATTCCGAAAAGATCAGAAGGGTTTTGTGTCCTTATCATTATTTTTTTGCTGGTTAGAACCAGCGGATCCTAACTCCATGCTTGACCAGGAAGCTACGAGAAGGGCCATCAATTTCCAGTTGGATTTCTTTGCTAAACCCATATTTATTGATGGTGATTATCCTGAACTTGTCAAGTCCCAGATTGCCTCCATGAGTAAAAAGCAAGGCTATCCATCATCAAGGCTTCCAGAATTCACAGAAGAAGAGAAGAAAATGATCAAAGGCACTGCTGATTTCTTTGCTGTTCAATATTATACAACTCGCTTAGTCAGGCACCAGGAGAATAAGAAGGGAGAACTTGGCTTCCTTCAGGATGTGGAGATTGAATTGTTTTCCAATCCATCTTGGGAAAATGTGGGCTGGATCTACGTGGTGCCATGGGGAATCCGTAAGCTACTGAAATATATTAAGGTAAATGATTTATTTGTGTCTATGTGTACCCAAGTATAGAAGGACCCTGGGAAGACATATGTATCCATGTGAATGAACACCACAAAGAATGGTTTTCGGTGTCAGTATGCCCATTTGCTGACTGGGAAGAGAAGAGCAAGATTTGAGTTCTTTAGAGTTAACTAGCTGGCTTTCATGCTAAAATTTGTTATTAAATTTTGTTGTGTCTATATGAATAGCTTGGGCATATTTTTCAAGCTGGTGCCACTACTGTGGTTCAAAAAGGCATTTTAAGGAAAGAGAATTGAGTGCTTTCTGAGTCTCCTCTATGCTGGTAACTGAAATTACAATTTGAAGGTACCAGTTTTCTGGACCCCTCCTGTGGGTGATAGAAAATGTACCTGCTAGCAGGACCAAGGGGTTAAGGAGCAGTGACAATCAGCAGATGCTGATGGGAAGAAGGATATTTCTGTCTTCTCATTATGTGAAGAGTCATTTGACTGTCTTCATGGACATTTGCACAGTTTTGCTTTTCCATTGTTAGTCATAAAAGGTCAGTGTGTGGAAAATTAAGTTAATAGGGTCAGTGCAATTTGATGAAAACTAGTTTTGGGGTTGCAGCTTCCAGAAGATAGAGGGTAATGCACATGATTTTATGAGCTTTCTTTTCTTTTCTTTTTTTTTTAACATCTGTTTGGAATGAAACTTCTGCTCTCTTGTTCTAGGATACATATAATAACCCTGTAATTTACATCACCGAGAATGGGTTTCCCCAGTGTGACCCGCCATCTCTTGATGACACTCAGCGCTGGGAGTATTTCAGACAGACATTTCAGGAACTATTCAAAGGTACCATTTGAAATGATGAAAGATCAATTGTGCAAACTTAATATAATTTTCCCATGTGCTTATTTGCATTCGGCAAAGACCATTGATTTTGAAAGCCGAAATTCATGTAAATTAGTTTAAAGCCATGTAATTAGGAGAGGGGAGAGCAGGTATTTAGAAAAGAGGAAAGTGAGGATTAGGCCCAGCTTCCACTCTGCTGAAATCGAAGCAAGGAAAAAGCAACTGTCTTCAGCATTTCCTGTATTGTAGGAGACGGTAACAAAAGTAGGGTGGTCCAAAACCATTAGATATCATAAAATATCAGCACTGCTCAGCTACAGTGTTGCGGGAGGTCCTTCCACTCCTCCAGCCTATAGCCGCTGAGATACCAGCCCATTGGGGTGTGGTCTCTCTCCCTTTAAAAAAGTGGCCACTTCCCTCTCCTCTCTCCACTTTCTGCTCCGGCCGGCGACTAGGCTCCCTTCCTGGTTGCGTAGAGGGCTGACGGTGATCTGTAAGTTTTTTCCCCTTTAAATAAGTACCACCCTATTAATCATAATTCCAAACTGATGTGGCATTGTTTGTGACTTATGCCTTCACTACAGCATACTTATTTGCATAGTTTGATATCCTAACTGTCAAAACTGAGTTGACAGGATTCACAAAGATCTCATTCTAGCATCTGAGCTACAACTAAGTGGCCTGGTTAGATACTAAAATATGTAAACAAGATGATGATGATGATGATGATGGTGATGATGATGATACCTCCAATTTTCCAAGGGAGTTAATTTAATATCTGATAACAAATTATAAGTCATAATTATTAATTGATAATGGGCATTACTAATTAGTCTGCCGCCTTGTCTTCCCTCCTTCAGCTTTTCTTGGGATATTGTTGTATAGAACATTGTCTCTGCCTCAGTTTTATTTCTTATTCCTGTAAAGGAATCAGAGATGGAAGTAACCCACAATGAAACTGAGATTTACTCTTTTCAATCATAACAGTCATATTTATTTATTATCATCATACTGAAAAGTCCAGGAATTAGACTTTACAAAATTGCTCAGGAGACACCCAAAAGGGATTCTAGAACTCAAAGGGGGTCTCTTTCTAAAGCCTGACATTTGTGGAGTGAGGTCTGGAGTTTATTGGCAGACAGCAGTCAGATTCCTACAATCTCACTGAAGCAAAAGATATCTTTTAAAATGACATTCAAAATGTGTTCTTTCTTGAGTGAGAATTCACTTCTGAAAATGAAGGGAAATTTCTGCTTCTCCCAGATTCTTCTCTACTCATCTCTGTGAAAGAGTCTGGTATATTGTTAACCTGCTGATGTTCTAAGTTTTCATCCTGAAGGAGACGTAGGCTGTCAGATAGATTCAGAGGTGTCTTATTAGTTACTGTCATGTTGCTGTAACAAAAGTACCAGGAAAAAGAACTTTGAAAAGGGAGAATTAGTTATAGTTTACGGTTTCAAGGGCTTCTGTCCATGTTTATTTGATCTCATGTACTTGAGCCACACAACGGGGTTGTGTGGGTGAGCAGAGTTGTTCATTTCATGACCAACCAGAAAACAGAGAAAGGGGATGAAGATGCACTCTGACTTTTTACTTTTTTTCCTGGATGTTATTTCACATATCCCCTGGCCTATGGGGTGGTCCCCCCATGTAGGGTGCATCTTCTCTCTTAAATGAACCTTAGGATAATTTCCTCACAGGCAAACCCAGAGGTGTGCCTCAGTTGCCTCTTTGAGTCTAAAGAAGTCAAGTTAACAATGAAGATTTTCCATTACAGAAGACAGATGCAGGAAACCAAGATGACTTGTTTAAAATTAGTATGTGCACATTTGAGAAAAGAGACAAAAATAGAAATTAATCTTTTCTATTTTCAATTTGGTGTTCTGTTTATAGCTAATTATAGAAAGGTGTCTTTGTTGGTTTTTGAAATGATTTTAAGTGCTTGCTACAATCCCTGAGATTTCTCAAGCTAAACACTCAGTGGTAGGCCCATCAATGCAGTAATTTAGAGATGTGGGTTGTAACAGAATGTGAGACCAAAAATTGTGTGTTAATTTGTGTTTCTAAGGGACAGGAGAAAGAAACGGAACTGACAAGCAAAATCCTATTCTGTAGCATGTTGGCTTCCTATTGTGTCTTTAGATTATTGGGTGGAAAATGAACAGGATGTATGCAAATAATGCCGCCTCAACGGAAGATATTTTTACTTTGTAATGGAGAGAATGACATTCACTCATCAGAAAAGGAACCTGAAATGTTGAATTTTAAGCTTTCCTGGGTGGGTGCTGCAGGGTACCATGCTCTGTTACACCAGGTAGGAAAATAAGAACCATGTCTCTCAGTGAGTGCCTGTCACAATGCAGAACAATCAAGACCGAGGCACACAGCATTGCTTAGCTGGTAGCAAGGTGGTTAGGGCTGGCACAAACATTTTAAACTTAATGTGGATTTATTGAGACATATCCCTATGGTATGTTGATTAGCAATTGTATTATATATTTAAAATATTGTTTACTTATTTTTGCAAGTTTTATCATCCTCCTCTTACAACATACTATGTATTTTCATTATGACTAAAACATGCTGATGTTTTTTTTCTTATTTGTTGTATTTTTGAGACAAGTTTGCATGTATCCCAGGCTAGCTTTAAACTCACTGCTGGTCAAAGCTGGTCTTGAACTCCTGAAACTTTCCCCTCCATAGGTATTTTCCACCATTCCAGGTACACAATACCATCTTTGTTCAGGCTTTAAAAAGATATGAACCTTTAAATTTTTCAGAAATTTATATATTGGCAAAATACCTATGTTAATATCTATTTGTTCAGAACAAATTCCAAATGTGTGTATTTATTTTGAGATGGGTATTACTGAGATGTTTTAAAATATATTTCTATATTAGATGTTAATAATTTGTTCTGCATGTAATTGTTTTTCCAGTCATAAGTCTCCTTTCTTCTGTGAGATGTTTATGGTCCTGTTTTGTATGCTTAAGCACAGGTTCGGCTTCAAAACTGGAGAGAGTACCGCCCTCATCAATACATGATAGTTTGGTTAAGATGATGTCACATAATATGAACTGAAGCAATCCCAGCTTATCACTGGACCTAGCACTTGAATGGCTCAGGTTGTTTCTAAGATTGGGGAGGGTGGGGAAGCAAGTTTCTGGGGCCTTGGTGGCTGTGTTCTTCCTTATGAGTTTACAAACAGCAAGGAGGGAGCTACTGTGTAAGAAGCAAAGGGGCCAGGAAGCGGGGAGAGCTCTTTTTCGTGTTTGTCTTTTATTATAGTTCTTTATGGAATCCCTTTGATTCATTTTCTTGAGACACTTTAATTTTACTTCCATAAGAGTTATTGCTAAGTGTTGGGACTGTGGACCCTGAGACCCTGAATTTCCTGTGACCCCCCTGTCTGCTGGAGTAAACAACTTGTTTTCCTGTGCTTGCAGCTTCTCTGAGCAAACAACTTCTTTTGCAGCTGCTCTGAGCACCAGACCCTCAGGAGTTCCTGATGTCAGGGAGTGGTTTCTGGTGAGCTTGCAGCTGAGAGTTAGAGCGTTGCCATAAGTCAAGGAGACTGTATATAAGCTGCCCTGAAACACAATAAAGTGGGCATTCTTGGCACCTGTCTCTCTCTCTCTCTCTCTCTCTGTGTGTGTGTATGTGTGTGTGTGTGTGTATGTGTGTGTTTCAATCGTCAACCCCTTGTCTGACTTGCAAACTGTACCTTAGCGCGTAGCATGTAGAGCAGGCGTTGCATTACAACTAAGAACTTTCTTCTTAGCTCCATTCTGATTGGAACAAAAGCAGTTTTACTGATGCCATTTCTCACTTCAACCCCAAACAGTGATTTGGGTAATTACTTACTCCCTTCTTGCAGATGAGGAAACCAATTTTCAGAGAGACCAAGTTACTTGCTCATGTCAAAAAGCTACTTTTTCTGTGACAGGGAAGAATGCCACAGAAATCATTAATATCATTATTGATTTTTTTTGTATTATCTATAACTGTGAGTTGAGGATTTTCTGAGGCACACTGATTCCCTTCCCACCCCCATCTCAGAACAAAGCCTTTTCCTTAAGCTTTCTGTTCAGATCTAACCTAAGCTATCTGCAGTGGTTCTTCTGGTCTCTGAGAGGGTCAGCTGGTTCTGGCATGTTGTGGAAAATCTCAGGCCCATGTGTCTGGCTTCTCACCGGCTGTAGCTACTTGTGGCTTCCCAGAGACTCCTTGGAGGCAATGCTGATAATCTTGGTTGGCAAGAACTTTCCTAGTAAGAAGCATCCTGTGAGCAATTAAAAATAATAACAGTTCAAGGAAGACATTTGTGGGAAGCCCTACAGGTAAGAGCCCACCAACAGTCCAGGGTGTCAGATGGATGATAGTGTTGTGATTCCGGTGAACAAAGCCTCCCCCACTCCACATCATGCATATGGACAGGCACATAATGACACTAGAGTTGGATCGATGATGTCTGCCTGCAGGGTTTTCAGAGCTCCCCAGGTAAAATCCCAAAGCAATTTATTGAGCACTAAATGTAAGCTAATGTTTCTGTCTCAGTTTGGGAAAGGAGAAAAAGAAAGAGGGAGGAAATGGGAGAGGGAGAAGCGGGGGGGGGGGTACATTCGCTAGGACCTTCTATTTGTGTGTCGCTTAATTCTATTTAAACATCTTTAAATAGAACATATTTTAATTACCATAGATACAGATAACAGTAAAGCTGCATCCCTAAACTTGACAAAACTAGGCTGACATTATAGATCTGCAACTTGCTCAATGTGGGGCCTTTGACAAATAGCTTAACCTCTTGGTCTCTGATTTGTTTATGGATAAGTGTGGGAATAATGGTTTAAGTGGTAGAGCTGTTCCAAAGATTCCATCTCATTGGGTAGTTTACAGCATAAAACTCTCCAGCCAATTGTCAGACACATTGGAGGTCTTTAACCAGTGGTAGTTATTGGTACAAAATGTACATTCTTAAAGTATTCTTATTGCAGGTTAATTTCTTACTGTTTAAAGTTTCCCCTGCATGACTGCATAAACACAGACTGAACAAAGACAACAGACATGCCTAGGTAGGTGAGAGGAAGCTCGCAAGGCTTCAACCATAGTCAACTAATGAATACTGAGAGGAGAAATAATCTTCTCCAAGGAAGAGCACAGAAAGTGGTCATTTAACACCAAATGATCAGTCCTGAAAACCTACATACAAATAACATTATATAGATTGAACAAGCTGTACTTATGTAATTAATATATAATCTCAAACATTAATGAAAAAAGAAGTCATGAGTTTGAAAGAGAACAAAGTTGGGTTTCTTTAGAAGAAAGAAAGGGAAGGGGGGAATGATTTCTACTATAATCTCAAAACTAAAAGTGATAATAAAAAAGTAACATTATGTGGCCTTTGGGATGGCTCAGTTGGCAGAGGTAGCTGCAGCCAAGACTGTAGACCTGAGTTTAAATCCTTGGAGGCCCATGGTGGAAGGAGAGAACTGACTTCCACAATTTGTTCTCTGATCTCCATTTCTTCCCATAATAAATAGGATAACAACTTTTTAAAATGAAAAATACCATTGGAGGACTTACTATTTCCTGTTTCTTTTCTTCTTTTGACATTATAGCCAAAGAGTCTCTCATGACGGCATGCTTTATTACTGTTTGAAGCATTAACTTTTGTCTATTTCCTTATACAAATGGGTAGAAAGGCAAATATCCTCTGATTATTTCCTTCTGAGGGGACACAAAATTAGGTGCAAAGCTAAACTGTCGGCAGAAAAATTTACTTAGATGGATTTTTGTATGTTTGGAGTTTAGTGACCTACAAAAGCTGTGTTTCATACAACTAATTAGTCTTTATTCATAAGCTTAGTGACAGTGGTAGATACTCAGAGCCAGTGGGCAGTCTTGAATTGCCCTGCGCAAATGCTCATGAATGGAAACCTTCCATTCTCAGTGCTGTGGGTTTGTATGAAGAAGAGGGAGGCCAGGGCAGGCGACTCCTCAAAGCATGACTTCATCCAGACCAAACTAAGTCTCATGAAAGTGGTTCCAGCCCAGGCCCATGTATTCCTTGTATTCGCTTAACTTCTGCCTCCATTCAACTTGACTTGTCTCTGTTCGGTCTGAGATTATAGGTCCTTTTCATATTTTTAATGGCCTGATTTTGTGTGGCTGTGTAGGACAAGTAAACCTCTGTGAAGTTATGCAAAACCTGTTTTTGAGATCTGGTTCTGCCAGTTAGGAGCTCATTCACTGTGAGAGTATTGTTTTTATAAGCATTCCTAATTAAAAGTTAGTTTGTTTAATTGGCATATGGAGTAATGAAATTTCATGTGAGTTCTCCTCCTGTTCTATTGTCTTCTTTTCCTCTTTCTCCTATCTTCTGTTTCTGTTTATTTTTAATTATTTATTTATTTTTGATGCAAGGTTTCGTAGAGCCGAAGCTGGCTTTGAATTTCTAGCCCTCCTGCTTTCTTTCTAGATGCTGTGGCTATAGATGTGTGTCATGCCTAATTCTCCCTCTTCATACATGGCTCCCATCATGCTTTGTTCTAACTTACCCCTTTCCCATATTGTCCTCCCTCTCCCTGTTCCTACTCTTGTTGCTAGTTTCTTTCTTCCCCCAGTTGTCCTTCCTTTTGCTTTCATGTCACAGATATGCCTTTACACACACTCTCTCATATATTCTTCCATCTCTGTTTAGATCTCTCCATCTTTTCTCATAAACCCTTTCTACCTTCATGTCCTCCATCTGGAATCTGAATATGCACTAAAATGTACTACTTGTCTTTATGAGTCTGGCTTATTTTACTTAAAATAACGATCCCCAATACCATCTATCTTTCCTGCAAATGTCATCATTTCATTCTTGATGGCCAAATAAAATTCCATTGTGTATATGCACCACACTTTCTTTATCTAGTCTCCTGTTGACGGACACCTCGGCTGACTGATTTCCCAAGCAGGCAAAACTCTAGTCATTTAATCACAAAGATGAGGTTATTAAGAACATGCATCTTCCAGGCGACAGTGACAAATGAGGAAGATGATGCATAGAATGCCTGCATTGGCTCTCGCCATATTACAAAAGGTTCTGCTAATGGTGGCTAATTTTTTGGGGGGTGAGTGGGGTGGGCATGAATCCTCTGAAGGCTGAGCTGTGTTTTTTCCTAATTATATATTTAGCCCCAAGCAGTGTTCCTATTATATAGTAGTGTGTTACACATGTTTGTTGAATTTGATTGTGTCTATGAGGGAAGGGTTAGTCTATGGATAATGAGAAATAAATGATGAACTGATTGGGATTCTTCCCCTAAAGAAATATACCCTGCACAATAAAAATGCATTCTTCTAGAAAGTTTCCAAGGCAGGCCAACTTTCCAGTTAGATCCATGCCTGAGCTAGCACAGCGGTGGATGATTGCAGAGAAGGTTTGCTAATGACCAGCTTTAGGCTTTTAATGACAAAACCCCTCAGCAAGATGTCACCGAAGTTATTGAAGACTTCACGGAAAGTGTTGAAGCTGATACATGGTAACAAGAAGGTTATAAATCTTGCAGTTGGATATACCACCAAGACAAGATGCTGAGCACAGGGTCCCCCTGCTGTTGTCTGTCAGCGTTCTCCCTCCCCCGTCCTCTTCCCCTTCCCACCGAGAGCCCGTAGAGGAGAAATACATCCATTTCCCAAAGTAGCGCAGACCTGGCAGCCACCTGCCTATGCCAATTTCAGATCACAGAGGCCCATTTAACTGGACAAAATTTGTTAAGCACCTGCGTTTTTCTAAATGTGTATAAACGTCCTAAGGATTAAGGAAAGATCTCAAAAGTTAATACACTGACCTTTCAGAAGCACTAACCAATTAAAAATCCATTGTCAGCTTAGAATAGAGACTCTAGTACCTGATGTAGATTCCCATACTGTAGCTATTGTTTTATTACTTCTTGAATGAGAATAATGTCACTTTCACCCCTTGAAATAGTTCATCTCGTAGGGCACACAGGGCTCATATGAGATATGTTTTCATGGATTTGGGGAGACATTCTGGCTACATGTAAGATTGCCTTGATAATTTGGCAAACCTATGCTTGGCTTCCTTGGATGGCTGCTGGCAACAGCCAGTTACATTTCTGCTTTTATCAGATCAACTGTGTAGGCCTGCATATGTAAGTGAGAGCATGGAGTTTGTCTTTCTATGCCTTGGCAGATCTCACAGAATGCCTCCAGGTTCCTATTGTCATAAATCATAGGTTTGCCTCCTCCTATTCTTCCTCCTCCTTCTTTTTAGAGCTAAGTAATATTCCATTGTGTATATGTTCAGATGTTTTCTCTTATGTATTTTAAAAAGGGATTCAGTCTGCCAGCTCACTGCCAGGGCGAGCTCTTCAGCATTGCCCTGGAAAGTTCACCCTTTGCAGGAATGAACAAGGGATGGAGCCAGTTCTCCTGCTTTCATGCTTTCGGGATCAGCCCTTCCACACCTACACCTTCAGTGCCAGGTCTACTGAGTTGCCCAGGCAAGGAGGTATAGGGGCCACTCTCCTGAGTGCTGTAGTTGGTGAGAGCCAGGGACAACTTTCCCACTCTTATGACTTCAGGCTAGCTTTCCCACCTGCCGCAGATGGTGAGGGGCAGGGGGCAGAGGGCATTTCTTCCCCACCCACACCACGGTATGGCCGATGAGGGGTGGGGCAAGATCTCCCATGCTCATGTTCTCCTGCACCTCCATCAATAGAGTCAGCTCTACTGTGCTGCCCTGTGAGGTGCAGAGTCCACTT
This sequence comes from Microtus ochrogaster, assembly GCF_000317375.1. NCBI lineage: Eukaryota > Metazoa > Chordata > Mammalia > Rodentia > Cricetidae > Microtus > Microtus ochrogaster. The sequence continues at coordinate 15,165,415 of NW_004949103.1, forward strand.
TCCCACGTGCTGCAGCTAGTAAAGGGGAAGGTTAACTCCCTTGCCCATCAGTGGTGGCAGGGGTGAGTGGGGGTGAGCATCTTTGCATCTCTCCCTTGCCCTCACCACCACATGGCAGTCGAGGGGGCTGTCATCTGTATCCTACTCGCACACAGGGCCACCTGTCAACAGGGACAATGGTACAGTGCTGTCCAGACAAGGGGCAGGGCTCACATGGCTGTGTACTGCAGCTGGTGAGGGAAGGGTCCCTTCTGTGTCACAGGTTGTGAGGGGCAAGGGGTAAAGAGGGGCCATCTCTCCCTTGCCCATACTGCTACATGACAGTTGAGTAGTGGGGACAAATCTCCCATGCTCACCACTTTGGGACTGGCTCATACCTCTACCAATAGGGTTGGCTCTATTGTGTTACCCAGCTGAGGTGCAGAGCCTGTTATTCCAAGTACTGCAACTGGTGAGGGACAGGGCCAGCTCTCCCATCCACCTCAGGTGTAGCACAGTAGGGTGTGGACACATTTCTCCCCTGTCCATGCCACATATTGCAGATGAGGGGTGAAGCCAGGTTCCCCCCACCCCCACCCCACCATCAATAGGGTCAACTCCACTGCTTTCCAGATGAGGAGCAGGACTCACTTTCTTTAGTGTTGTGGCTGGTAAAGGGGAGGGTCAGCTTCCTCACCAGCTGCAGGCTGTAGCAGCAAGGAGGAAGGCATCTTTCCCTCACCCCCATTACCACATTACAGAAGAGGGAGCCAGTAGCAGCTATGCCCTTCTCATGCCTCAGGGCTGGCTCACCTCCACCTCTGTCTATAGGGCCAACTCTACTGTGTTTTCCTGGCAAGATACACTGCCTATTCTCCAAAGTACTGCAGCTGGTGAAGGGTTGGGTCAGATCCCTCCCATGCTGCAGTTGTGGAGGGGTGATGGGGGGGAGGGCATCTTTGCCTCACTGATGCTACTTCATGGTAGAAGAGAGAGGCACTACCCACCCTCCCATTCTCATACCTTTAGGCCCAAGCCATCCATGCCCCCTGTGAAAAGGGTCAACTCTCTTGTGCTGCCCAGGTGAGGTGTAGGACCCTCTCTCTTGAGTGCTTCAGCCCGTTACAGGGTAGGACCAGTTCTCCCTAGTGTTGCAGCCAGTGAGGGGCTGGACCAAATCTATACAGCTCTATCCTCTTGGCCTTTGATGTTAACAGGCCATGGGCATCAACACAGACTGTGGCTACATCAGGACCATGAATCCAGACATGGGCCCCTGCGGCAGCCCAGGCTCCGGCATCACCAAGGCTGTGGGTGGCAATCAAGCCACCACCTCAGCCTGCTCCTCACTGCTCTCACCTCTTCAGATGTGCCTCTGTCCACAGGAAATGGAACCAACATTCTGTCATTCTGTCCATGTCTGTCTGTCTGTCTGTCTGTCTGTCTCTCTCTCCCATACTACACCCTACATTTGCTCACTACAATAGTAATAGTGCCCTTCTGTCAAGCCAGGGAGACCTGTGTGTTCTCCTTTGAGCCCTGCATGCACATCTCTTTGTCCCATTCAGCCCGTCATGGCACTAGGCAGGGCTATGCTTTTTTGTGTGAAATCTTTAAAACATTTAGTGTTCTCTTTTTTGACATGGGTACTTCATAACATTTTGTTGTTAAGTAGGTGAATACATAGGAATGCGTGCCTCTGTGTGAGGGTTTATTTATGTATATTCAGGTGTGTATGCACGTATGTGCATTTGCAGAAGCCAGCCTTCATGTATTCTTTTTCAGTTGTTTATGTTTTGAGACAGTGTCTCTCACTAGGACCTGGGGTTTACTGGGACCTCTTGATTGGATGGCCAGTGAACCTCAGGGATCTAGTTTCCTTTGCCTCCCTAGCACTAGGGTTACAAGTGTGTGTCATTACAGCTGACTTCTGTGTGGGTTCCGGGAATCAAATTCAGGTGCCTATGCTTCTGCGGCAAGCACTTTGGTGACTGAGCTACTTCCCCAGCCCCATCCTTTACACTGTAGTTAAGGTTGTACATCATTTTGTCAGGGTGCATAATTTGTGTCCAAGTGTTTTTCAGTACAAACAGAAGTCAGTACTCCTTCCTGGCACACTTTCAAAATCTATGACTATCAGATTCTGTGATTTTATCTTCTAACATACTTAAAAATAATCTTAGAGAACCTGAACTATGACTAAAAGATACTAGTGTTGAGGGAGCTGCAGGCTGCATTCCTGCCGCCCTGCTCCCAGCTGCCTGGCTAGTTTATGCCCTAAAATAACAACACACAAACTGTATTCATTTAAACACTGCTTGGCCCATTATATCTAGCCTCTTCTCGGCTAACTCTCACACCTGGACTAGCCCATTTCTAATAATGTGTGTAGCACCCCAAGGTGCACTTACCGGGAAGATTCTAGCCTACGTCTATCCTGGGTTGGAGCTTTATTGTGTCTACCCGGGAGAGGGGAGCATGGCGTCTGAGCTCACTTCCTCTTCCTCCCAGCATTCTGTTCTGTTTACTCCACCCACCTATGTTCATAGCTATCAGGGCCAAGCAGTTTCTTTATTAATTAACCAATGACCTTCCTCCATCATACTAGTATCTAGTAATGTTCAGACTCACACGTAGCATACACACACATAAGGAACATACATGCATAATGCATATCCACACACATATATGCACATTATCACACACACACACATATATAGATGCACATATAGACATATATACATGTAGACACATAGTCACATGCATACAAACATAATATATACATACATACACACATATACACAGACAAATACATGCACATATCCACATGCACATATAAATACATGTCCACATACAGACATGAACACACACACACATGTACACACACATTCACATTTCATGACACACTTTACCAGACTTGCCCAAGTGTGACTCCCCATGGGAACTGTCAGGTATGTGTTGATTGCAGGCCCATCCTCTGAGACCTAGAGGACCTGACACACTGCCTCATGGAACAGGTGTTATGAAGCTGAGCCTGAAAGGAGCAGCTGAAGAGCCCTTGGAAGGCTTGACTGGAGCCAGCTGGAATCCCACAGTAGGTGCTGTACTCTGCCTAGTGCACCTCTTCTATGTGGGCAGGAACCAGAGCTTAAGACGGACGTGAACTTTGACTTCAGTTGAGGTTTTAAATCCAGTTTAAGTTGTTCTGAAATAGTAATTAAAGTCCTTAACCAGTCCAGAACCAGTGAATTTTAAAATTCATTCATTGATTCCTTTCTTTTTTCCTTCATTCCTCCTTATTTTTTCCTGTCCCCCCCTCCTCGATTTATTCATTTTATGTATGTGGTGTTCTCTGCATCTACACCTGCGTGCCAGAAGAGGGCATCAGATCCCATTAGAGATGGCTGGGAGCCACCTTGTGGTTGCTGGGAATTAAACTCAAGACCTCTGAAACGGTTGCCAGTGCTCTTAACCCTGAACCATCTCTCCAGCCTATCTTTATTTTATTGCAAATTTTGCATTACCTTTTCCCATAAAAGCACTTCTTCATTTTAAGTGAAATTTAGATGATTGACATTGACTCGCTGTTTCTCACAAGTCTGTGCTGTTTTTTT
>NW_004949103.1:15170057-15195928 GCF_000317375.1 Microtus ochrogaster
TTTGCAGTGCTCACAGAGGCCAGAAGAGGACACCAGATGCCCTGGTACTAAAGTAACTGACTATAGTGAGATACCATCTGGATGCTGGGAACTGAATCCCATTCCTCTGGAGAAGCAGCAAGTGCTCTTAACCAGTGAACCATTTCTCTTAGCCCAACAGCTGTCTATATTATCTCTGTTTCTAGAGCTCCAAAATGACTTCAGCCTTTAAGTCTTTAGGTGGGAGTCAACAAATATGCTTTTGGAGTAAGTTAGAAGGTTTCACCTTAGTTTGGTTGTCAGGGCTTCTTAGTAACTGTGTTAGGGAGTGTTCTCCTAGGCCACTGTATGCTCCTGGAGAAGGTGGGGAATAATGGATGACCAGGTGGTAGCTATCTTGCTAGAAAGCTTAACAATATTTCCAGGATCTAAAGAGAGACATTCCTCAGAATACACTGGCACCTGTAAGTTAGCATCTGATACAGTATGGAAATAAACTTCTGGGTTCCTGATGCTGGTTCACGATATTACCCAGTGCTGTTTTCATTGGTTCTATGGCCTTCATCTCCGTGGCCTTGTCTTTTTGTAATTCTAGCTTTGCTCATGATACTCTCTCATTCCACTGTGACCTAAGGGCTGTTTCCCTCAAATGTTCACAGACCTGTTATTGTGTGTATTGCTGGTTAACCATATCATACCTGGGATTTCCAGCAGTCCACCTGCCATTGTGTGGAGAAAACCCAATAGTGTTAGACAAAGAGTCATCGAAAGATGGTGACATAGGTGCCTAGTGGGATTCTCACTCACCTGCAACCCTGTCCCAACTAAACGCTTATTGTATAAGACAGTTGACTAGATGGAACAAGTGAGACACTTTGATTCCTGAAGACAGTACTTAATTTAAGTCTTGAGATGGAGGAGGTAAACCATTTTTTTTCAGAAGAAAATGGAAGCTATTAAAAGGAATGAACATACACAGACTGAAGTGGAATACATAATCATTTTGTTTATTATTTTGGAAGGTGAAATTCTGGCCAGCACAAACATTTTGGAATTTTGAGTTGCATACTTAACTATTCAGTAAGTGCTTAGTAAATGCTTGAGTAGCAAGGAGATTTGGTCTAGATTAGTAGTGAAACTGAATCACTTTTGGGAATGTCAGACAACTATTAAATTGGTATCACCATTGTGTTATTTTTAATTTTTTTTAAAGGATGAGGTAATTGTTTTCATTTGATAAAATATATTTCAAGTGTTGGGCTTATGGGTGGGCATTAATTATACCCTTCCCTGCAACTTTTATAACACCAGTAACTACATGTAAGACCCTACCAAGAGCTCCACCAGTGTGTTATTTCCGTTTTTCTCTCTTTTTTCATACTGACCATAGTTTTCCCTACTTCAACTCCTCTCATTCCCTCTCCTGCCCCAGTCCCATCTAACCCCGTCTCCATCCACTCCTGCTCCATCTCCATCCAGAAAGGGCCAGGCCTCCCATGGGCTTGAACAAAGCATGGCTTGTCAAGTTGAAGTAGGACCAAGCTCTTCCCCCTGCATGAAGGCTGGGCGAGGTAATCCAGTATGGGAAACAAGTTCCCAAAAGCCAGCTAACTTTTTTCCCCCAAGTTTTCTTCTTGACATGGTGACTTGTTGCTTTGTCCAGGCTGCTTGAACTGAGTTCGTAACTCAAGTCAGACTTGAATTTGTGACCATCCTACTTCAGCTTCCCAAGTTGCTGGGCTGACAAGCTGAGATATAAACTCAGAGAGGCTCTCATGAGAGGGATAGATTATTTAATTATGTGTCAAACTTTTAGGTTACCTTTATATAAGTCTGCTTAATTGCTCTGTGCCTCAGTTACTCCATTTGAACCGAAGAACTGAATTAGGTTATGTTTTGGAAATGCTCTCAGATTAAGATCTCTGTGACCCTCTAAATATTATTTCTTAAGAGGTATACCTTTATTAGTACTCTTGGTAATGTCTTAAGTCATGCAATTAGGTCAAAGAAATTGTAAATAATGGTCTGATGGAAAAAAAGTCTTCATTTTTTTTTGTATCCAGCTGCTCTGAATTTTAATACCATTCTCATTTGAACATAAAGTTAGACCTTATTCTTCAATGCCCTATTTCAATTGCTCCTGATTTAGGTTCCAGGCAGCATGTTCTCTACCTTCAATGTGTATGTGTTTCCTTGATCACTGGTACTGAAATGAACCTTACTTTTCCTCACTTATAAAGTTATTCCTCCAAGTTCATAGAGTCAGGAGTCACCTCGTGTTGAAAGTCACACACAGTCACTATTCAGACTATAAAGTTCTGCAGAGAAAATCAGATGGACCCAGAAAAAAGCATCAGTGTCTAAACCCTGCATCAAGAAGGCTAGCGAAGACACTGTAGAGGTGTGACATCACCCTCAGACACCCTCAAGGCTAGTGCCATCTTTCTATCAAGTTTTAAGACAGTTAACATATGATTTTTCAAACATTGCTACTAGTCCCTAATTTAATTCAGCTAGGCAGTGCAGTTCTATTAACTTTCCTTAAATTTAATGTGACCAGGAAACTTTTGTCCCTGGGCAAGATCCTGAATTAGAAGGAAGGATCAAGCTGTGGCAATCAGAACCACTGCTCTGCAGCCATTCTGTAAAAACTTAGCATAGGAGAAATCTGCTTTTCTATTCTGAATTTCAAACACAGTTTATTCTAGCTAAGGCTTCTTTTGCCTCGAGTTATCATCTACGGAGCATTTTCTTCAACACAATGAACCTATCTGCCTGGTTCTGGGGATCTAAATGGTCCCTTTTGGAACAGAAAGTCACCTTCAGGGATGATCTGTAAATGTGATGGGTGGAGGTAGGAAAAGGACACCCACCTCTTTGAACATGGTTGTCTCCTCACCAGCAAAGTGTCCCATGAGGGACTAAGATTAGCTAAAGAAATATCACATCCTGGGATTTCTTTATACTATTCTGAAATTTAATTCCACTTTTCTTTTTGAGGAAAGACCTTTCCAATAGTCATTGGCTCTTTAGAGGCAAATGGAATTATTATGCATAGAGGAAGAGAAAGCATTTGACTCACGAAGGATTTTACTGGGACTGGCAAGGGAAAGTGAATCCGGAGCTATAACAGTTTAGGTGAAATATTGAACAAGCCAGGAATTACAAAATATATAATGAGAGTGAGTAAGAGGGAAAGCGTGTGTAGGTAACCTTTCTGAGAACAGGAATCCATTTTTTAAAAATGGATTTAAACTCAACCACAAATCTTTTTTATATTAATAAAATTTATCCTATGTGTTTTTCACATCATGTATCTTGATCCCATTCATTCCCTGTCGCTTTGCATCTGTCCCCTGACTCTGTACCTTCCCTACTAAGAATAAAAGAAAATTCAAGAGAAAAAAATGAAGAAAATAATAACAGTTAATAAAAGGGAAAAATTAAAAATCTCTTCATGGAAGCTTCAGTGTGACCTGAAAAGTCATAGCATATACTCCTTGATCCATATATCTCTACTTGCAAGTGTTCATTGCAAAGAGTCATTGGCCTGGTTCAAGGTCCCTTGTCTCCACTATATGTGCAATGCTGGGCTCCCACTAGGACTCTTCTTGGGTATCCTGTGAGTGCCTTGTGTTGTGGAGATCCTGCAGCTTTGGGTCTGTGGGTCAGATCTCTCCCTTCATGTGCTCCAGAAGATCATAGATGGAGTAGATATTGGGTCAGATAAAAATATAACTAAAATGGAGACTGCACTTTCATTTCCCGGCCACCCAGACTGCAGTAATCACACAGAAACTATATTAAGTACAACACTGTTTGGCCAATGACTCAGGCATATTCCTAGCTGGCTTTTACATCTAAATTAACCCATTTCTATTAATCTATGCATCACCATGGGACTGAGGCTTACTGGTAATGTCCTGCTGTCTTTCTCTTTTGGCAGCTACATGGCACCTACTCTTTCTCTCTATCTTGGATTTCCTGCCTGGCTTTACTCTGCTAAGCCATTGGCCAGAACAGCTTTATTCATCAACTAATAAAAGCAGAAGGACATCCCACATCACAGAACCATGGGTCTGATCTAGGGTATCTGTAGGGTCAGTTCACCAGATGGGAAAATCAGAGGAGTGGGAGCTCATTACATTAAGTCAGATTTCAGCTTAATGGAAAACAAAGGGACTGCATGAAGAAGAAACATCCTTCAGAGATCATTTGATATCTTCAACAAATGCCATGGAAACAGATGTCCCATGTTCACACAGAACAGCTATACCTTGCTTGCAGTTTCAGGGGAGGCTCACCCACATCTCCATTAACAGGGTTGGATATGTTGTGTTGCCCTGGCAGGGTGCAGGGTCTACTCTCCCAAGTGTTGCAGTTGGTGGGGCTCAGAAACAGCTACCCTGTACTTATTACCCTAAGGCCAGCTCCCCCACCATCCCAGGTGTTGATGGGCAGTGGTGGTTTCATTTGCCCACCCATGCCACCACAAGACAGATGAGAAATGGGGACAGCTTTCTCATGCTCACAACATTGGGGCAGGCTCACCCAACCCTGTGTTAACTCTCTTGGTTTGGCTCTATTGTGCTATCCTGTCAGTCCCACATCTTAAGTAATTGTTACTGATCCTGTTCTTCTACAAGTAATAATCCAGTCAAATGTGTTTAACAGTTTAAAATGAAGAGTAATGTGGGAATTAGACCACCACATAAAGATGAGTAAGTGAGTCTATTTTAAGTGTGTACATTTATTAGCAGATGAGTTTTAAATGGATTGGGGCTATATTGGTCTAGTTTCTGAAAATATTTTTTTCCTAAGCTGTTCAGGATATGATCTTTTATATTAACATTTCTTATTTTGTCTACAAACACCTTCAAAACTATTTTGTGAATTTTGGGAGGTGGCTCCATGGGAAAAGTGCTTACTCCATGGAATGATGTGAGTTTAAATCCCAAGTCCCATGTAAAAACCTTGCATTGCTATAATTCGAGCACAAGGTGGTGGCAAGATAGGGGGTAATCCCTGGGGTTCTTGCTAGCCAGTCAGTCCAATTGATGAGCTCCAGAATTCTTGGTCTAGAAAATAAAGTGAAGGAAGATGGAGGAAAGTTTCTGTAGTGCTCTGTCTCATAGATATTCAGTCCCAAAGAAACACACAAAGGCTCATATTAATTAGAAGATGTTTGGCCTATTAGTCAGACTTATTATTAGCTATCTCTTACAACTTGAATTAACCCATAATTATTGTTTATGTCTAGACATGTGACTTGGTATCTTTTCTCAATGCAGCAGCCTCATCTTTCTTTCTCTGCATTTCACTGGTGACTCTCTTTCCCTTTCCTCTTTCCAGAATTCTCTTAGTCTGGTTGCCCCAACTAGACTTCCTACCTGGCTACTGGCCAACCAGCCTTATATATATGTGTGACATAACTTAACTATATGTGTGACAAATCTTTACAGTGTACAAGATCATTATCCCACAGCACTGGATGGTGACTTCAGGATTTCAAACACCACATGCACACACAGGAGAGCATCTCCTACACAGACAGACATGGATACACAGACACAGACACAAGAACAGATACAGACACACGTCTATAGACTACATGTTCTCTCTTGCTAAATTTATGGTTGCTATGTGGAAAATGGCCCCATGATTGTGTGTTTATTCTGAACAGCCAGGCTGGCACTTTCACAAATATTTTTCTGTAACAAAGATTTTCTTACTTGAGCCTGTCCTTTAAAGACATATTGGTGTTCAAAAGCTTTGATACCCTGTCATGCTGGGCAAGTTACTCTGGTTTTATGGACGTCAGTACATCATCTCTCAAAATTTGCTTTTGATTAGGATTGATGATATACTTCATATCTCAGAAAAATGCTTGGCACGTAACTCCTCCAAATACTAACTTTTGCAATGAATTCTTTGTTACCCAGCTTTTATTAACCAAGATCTTAGAAAACTTTGACTTCCTGCATAGTCATCAAGCACTGATAATTTATGCTACTCCTGATGACCCTGAAATGCATTCTGAATAATTAGAGAAAGATTAAATTATAATCAATTTAGTTGCAATGTTAAGTGTATTTTAATTTATTCTCATTTTTTAAAAATTTGTAATCCTGCATGTGGCAACAATTAACAAAAAGTATTTGATTAGCTGGTACATGGCATTTCCTGACTATCTAATGAATAAAGAGTTATTGTATATTGTTGCATTCGCTCTCTGCCCTCAGATAAACTAAGCCTTTGGTGGATGGATACATTTCATATTTGTCTTTTATCCATTTTTAGAACCACTGTCCTGACTTACTGCCTATTAGAAACTCTAAATTTAATCTTTGGATATCCTTGGATGAGAGTCAGAGTCTATGCAATGTCCTCTGTTCATATTCCTTTGATCACCGGTCCTATTGCTAACAATTCCTTCTGATTGGGGTCAGATGTGGAAGTAAACTTTCCAGCCTTGAGGTTGTCTGTTTTTTTTTTTCTTCTGTGACTTTGTGAAGATGGACATCTAAACAGTCAATCCATGTATTAATGTTTCATCTGCTTTTGCCCTTATGAAGGATGTTTCAGATTTGTTTCCATGAGGTGATTAATCTGATGTTGTAGTGGTACAGCTATTATTGCTTTTCAAGCCAAAGCACACCTATATCTGTTCAACTACTGAAGACAGTCTTGTATTTGATAAACTACATTTACGTTGTGGGATGAACTGAACTCTCTTGAAACATTGATTTGGGTTTATTTAAATGGTCCGCTGCAATATTTCATGGAGTAAGTTTCTTTTAAAAAAGAAAACTGTGACATTGGAGGTCAAGATCATGATGGAGAACTCTACAATGACAGCTGAACCAATCTTGTGGAGATGCATGGCAGCTGTGAAGCCTCCATGGGCCTGAACTAGGCCCTACATATGTGGGAGACAGTGGCGAAGCTAAAACTTTGAGGCAGTAGGACCAACAGCTATCCCTGGTACATAAACTAGCTTATTGGAGCCCATTTTCTATGGTGGCCTACACCATCCCCATTGTACCAACTCTGCTTCCTGTGATTCAAAGTGAATCCTCAGCTTGTTGCTCCAGTCAAATGCCTGCTTTCTGCCATACTTCCTCCTTGTGATGATGAGGGACTCTCATCCCTCTGGCACTGTAAGTCTAAATACAACCTTCCTTTGGTGAATTACCTTGGTCATGGTGTTTTATCACAGCAATAAAAACAAAAGCTAATACACCCACTAAATTTCCATAAACAACAAAAAAGGCATTCTCTTACTTGGTGTGGGAGTGCTTTTCTCCTGGGGAAAGCTGCCTTGTGAGAAAAAGAAACATGGATGTGTGCATTTTAGTGAAGGGGACTTGAAGCATTAGTCCCTGTGGAAAGACCACATCTCACTACTTTAGCCAGATGTAGTTTAGTTTCCTGAAAAAGGGCAAATGCACCTCCCTTAGAAGACTTCCCTTTCTTGGTTACATACTGTGACATTACCCGATGCAGCCAGACAAAGGCCTCTATTGTACATATCTACCTTATAGAGGCTTGAGGTTGGTATTCTAGAAAGGGACATGAGTGATGGATGATATTTCTATATAATACCACATGGCCCTGCCCATGATCCACTTGCTCTAGTTTCCTCCAGCTGGAAGAGGCACAATTTCCCCAGACCCTGCATTAATTAGGAAAATCTGTATATAAAAGTTGAGAACAATTTGTTTGAGGCAGGGTCTCCTATTGAAAGCTGACCTCCAATTTACTATATAGCCAAGACTAACCTTGAATTTCTGACCCTTCTGCCTCTACCCCCTTAGTGCTGAGAATAAAGGTCTGTGTCTCTATGTCTGAATTATGTAGTACTGGGGATGGAAGCTAGAGCTCATTGCATGCTGGGAAAGCATTCTACCAACTGAGGTACATCTTCAGCTACAGCAGATAGTTTGCTTTAGCTTAGCTTCTAAGCTGAGGGCACACTAATTCACCTAAACTCTGTGTTCTATTCATGTTTGCACTGCATAGTCTCCTACATGCAGAACTTCAGCTTATTGTGATACCAGATACAACTCTAGAAGGCATCCTTGATGGAAAAATTACAGATTTCCATAATCTTTAAAATAATGTTCTAGAAAATATTACACTTCTTTTCTGAGAATGAGAGCTTCATTCTAGCACAAGAACATCATGTGGTTGAGCAGTTGGGCTGGTTCATAATAACCTGGCTTCAAAAGTATGCCTTTTAAACCAATGGGCAACTTAAAGATACAAAGTACAGTCCTGTGTTAAAAGTGAAGAAGTGAAAGGACCTCAAATAGCCATCAGTAGCAAATCAATAGATATGATCTTTTCACAGATCAGAATACTAATATCTCCTCAAAAGCATCTACTGAAGCCCTAAGTTCTAGCATGGGCAAACCCCCAAGAACATAAGGCTGGGAATGGGAGTATATAGGGCTATCATTTATGTAACAGTACAATGTAGAATCAACTTCTGGATAGAGGTTACACCTTGATACAGATGGAGGAAAGGAAAGAGATTTGGGGAGGCACAAAGGCCCAGGTCAATAGTGCTTATTAATGATAAAATATTAGCATGAATTAAATGTGGACCACAGTTCTATACGGTACCTGTATTTTTGTATGTGTTTTTGTAAATAGTTCATTTTTTAAGTGAAAGAGAACAGAAGTTCAGCTTTATTTCCCCAAAGGAGCCATGATATTCTTCTCCTCTGGTAATGAGCTCCCAATTACTTGGTGGTTTTCTACTTTTTTCTTTTTTTAGCAAGACTCTTACTTTAAATGATTTTTTTTTCAGAATTCCTAATATATACAACCAATAAGAACTGAGGTGCCCTGAGGCCCTACTTTCTCAAATTCCCTCTATGCATCCTAACAGGGTCCCCAAAGGTATTACAGACCTGAAGACTCCCTGGAGTACAATGTGAAAGCCACACCTATGACTGGCACTTATTCTCTCTGGGCTCATGTCAACAATCGTGTTATGGACCCTGTGCTCTTCTTCCTTCTTCCCTCCCTGGCCCAGGTGTGCTACCTAGTACTTCTTTCTATCGAGAGCCTAAATATAGAAAAATGGCTATATTAATGGCAAAATTAATAACTCTCAATATGTTTAAGCTGCCATTTCTGAACTGTCCTTTCTAGCATTATCTAAATAAGAAATATTTTAATACTGCTTGTGTTAGTGAAATAAAATTTAACATAAAATATCAAATGAAGACCTTTTTTTAAAGAAAGTAACTTTCTCTTCAGTAAGGGAAAAATTAAATTATTGAGGGTAAATGTACTTATATAACCTTAATATAATAATCCATTATTAAAAATATTAAAAGCTAAAGAAGGAACATAAAGTACCCTTCAATAACTATTCAACATCTGTGTTTAATATGGTAGCTCTATAACTAATATGTTAGTATAGAAAACTAGTGCAAATAACTTCAAATTCATGAATGGCCATAAATTTTAACATTTTACATTAACAAAACTAAATTTGTTCTACTAGGTACTTTTTTGTTTTGTTTTGTTTTTTTATTTAACATCATGGCCACAGCCTCCCCCATCCTTCTCTCCCAGTCTCTCCTTCCCTATTCCCTTCTTGCTCCCCTCCTCCAACCCCCTTCTCTTCCATCTACACCCAGGAAAGGGCAGGTCTTCCATGAGACTCAATACAACTCAATACAATTCAAGTTGTAGCAAGACTAAGAACCTCCCCATGTGTTAAAGCTGCACAAAACAAAATGTCACATTTTTAATTCATCATCATAAGGAGGAAGTATGGCAGCAAGCAGGCATTTGACTGGAGCAACAAGCTGAGGATTCACTTTGAATCACAGGAAGCAGAGTTGGTACAATGGGGATGGTGCAGGCCTTTGAATTTTCAAAGCCTGTTCCTAATGACGTACTTACTCTATCAAGACCACATATTCCCAGGCTTCCCAAGGAGTTCCACCAACTATTGACCTAGTATTCAAATGCCGGAGCCTAATGGGAGATGGTCACCCACCATGGCAAGGGACATTTGCTCACCTGTTTGTGAAATCTTTAAATTATGTTGACAAAATTCTCGTGTTTAGATGCAGCATGAGGCAGTGTAGTAAGGGATCTCTAGGTACCTGAAACATCTTTTTCTTAAAAAATCATGTTCTATGTGATGCTTTTTAAAAAATTTCTATTATTTATTTATTTATTTATTTATTTATTTATTTATTTATTTATTTATGATTTCTGCCTCCTCCCCGCCACCGCCTCCCATTTCCCTCCCCTTCCCCCAATCAAGTCCCCCTCCCTCATCAGCCCAAAGAGCAAAGATTTTATGTTCTGTCTGCCTGCAGGCCAGAAGAGGGCACCAGATCTCATAACAATTGGTTGTGAGCCACCATGTAGTTGCTAGAAATTGAACTCAGGACCTCTGGAAGAGCAGTCAGTGTTCTTAACTTCTGAGCCATCTCGCCTGCATCTTCCATGTGACACTTTAATTAATGATGTGGGCGAAGAGTTGAGGAGATGCATTCCAAATTTGTATACGACATCACTTGTCGATGTCTAACACTTCACTAGGAGGTTTAAAATGTGGTTGTTGTTGACTTTTCTATGGTTTATTTTCCTCAAATTAATCTTAGCTTAATGGAACTTTTATGCACAGGCCTTTGTGCAGTCAATGTCCACCTATTTATCTGAAAATATATCCTAGTGTGTTGACTAGTTCTCTTACATATCTTCATGGATTATAAGCCCAATGAGAAAAGGGACGCCTTCTTTGTTTATGGTGCTCAAGGACATAGACTACTTCCTGGCCTATAGCAAGAACTTACTGCATGTTTGTTGACATTATAAAAGTAGTGGGCACTATTGATGAATACAGAGTAAGGTACTGCTTTGAGCTAATGACAAGTTTAGAGATGACATTTGGACAGAAGACAATAAGACTGGAGGGGACATGTTGGGTGTGTGTTGTATGGAGACAAAGATATATATGGTTAATTAAAAGGTTTTCTAAATTAATATGTAATATTGTCACTCTGTTTTTATCTGGAATCTTGCCTTCAATTACCGGCTTATTAAGCCCTTATGTCAAATTCAAATTTGAAATCCTGGTGGAAAAAAAAAACAGTGTTGTGTCACATGTGATCTCAGGTTTGACAGAGAACCTGGCAAACTCTAGCTTGTTACCGTTTTTTGAGAAGAAGAGAAAGAAGATGGAAGAGATTCATCTTTGTGTTTTATGAAGGACAGAATTCAGGGGAGTGGGAGCCTATTACACCAAGTCAGGTTTCAGTTTTGAAAAGCAAAACTCTCTCATCATCAGAGTGGCCACATAAGGGAAGCAACATCTGTAGGAGGTCATTAGATATCTGTCAGTAGATGGCGTGGAAGCAGATGTCAGAGTCCCATCTGTCAACGATGCTGTAGCGAAGATGTCTGGCCCACAGGGAAGGGTCATTCCACAAGTGTGTGCAATCACTTAATATTTGTTGAGTACCTACAGCGTGCTTGCTTCTCTGGGAATATGGAAATTTATAAGGCACAGCTGCTGTCTGGATGCGATCACCTCTGGATTGTAATTTCAGTGAATATTTGGATGATTCATCCAATGTTCTTACTAAATAATACAGACTTTATATAAATTGGAATACTCTGGAGCAATGGGGGCTCTCTATACTGCCTCAAAACTGTGGTCAATCCATGAGGTTCCAGTAAAGGCTACTTCATGACTGCTTCCTGCTTTCATCATCTTCTCGAAGCTTTTGCTTGGCTTTTGTGATGTGAAAGATCATAACATGAAATCTTGCCTTGTTGCCTTCAGCTTACTTTTCTTTTGGTATTGCTAAAAGTTAATATAATTTCTGGGCTTGAGATGTTGTGTGTTAGCTTTATTTAGTGAAACTCTGTCAAGGTAAATAGTTTTGCATTAGAATTAAACCTGCTTCCTAATTCTCATTGATGACAGAGGCATGAATTATAAAGTAGAGACTTTATGGAATTAGAAATAAGCACAGTTAATTCTTTAAAGTCAACCCTGTACCAATCAATCATAAAGGGTTTGACATGGAAACCCACTTCAGAAGATTAATAAATAAACATTGCATCGGAACGCATCAATTTGGATGCAGCATTAGGATTCTAAATTTTGGTTTAAATTCAGTGTCCTATGCATATCCATGGCTGTGGGTGCTGACAGACTACTAAAATGTGTGGTAAGATCCTACTGATCCTATAGTGCCTCCTGCCCATGACTGTACCTGGTACAATCACAGTAGCCTAAAGGAGTACATACCCTTAGACAATTTAGCAGAACACTGGAAGCCATTTTGAGCCTGAGTGGTCTACAGCCTTACATATTTAATGTTTGCTTTAATTACTATATTAAAACACAAAGTACAAGTTTTTCATTATTTTTTTTTGTTGGTGGGGGCACACATGCCACAGCACCTAAGATCAGAGAACCACTTACAGGGGCTGGTTCTCCTCTTCCACATGTAGGTCCTGTGTGCCAAACTTGGATTGGCAGGTTTGGATAAACATCTTTACTCACTGACCCGTTTCACCGGCTCTTTGACTGATCTTTAATGTTTTTCTGTGTAGTGTGAGTTTTTTTGGCAAATGTATCCTTGTGTGTGCCTTGTTTCATCCCATTGACCTTGCAATTAATCCACTGAAAATGTCACTCTTCAGATAGACTTGAGATGGTTCTGAGCGAGAAATATGCTATTAAAGGGTCTCTGATGGAGTCAGCTTTCCCAAGCCATTACTTTGCATTTGCTAAGGTTGATAACTAACAAGTTTCTAACATGTCCATGAATGGCATGTAAATGTGTGTGTATGTGTGTGAGGCACACATGGGTGTACCTATCAGGTGTTCAAGCACATATCTCTGCATGCATGTGAAAGTCCCAAGTTGACACTGGGTGACTTTCTTGAGTGGCTTTATACTTTATTGATTGAGCAGGGTCTCTCACTGACCTCGGAACTCACTGATCCTGGCTAGTCTAGCCCTCTCTCTGCCTTCTGATTACTGGAATCATGGTGGCTGCCTTTTATGTGGGTTTTGTGGAGCTGAACTGGGTTCCTTGTATTTGTGTAACTCATGTTTTATCCACTGGGCCACCTCCCCAGACTGAAAAAGTTTCTGACAGGATATTATCTGGGAAAGCAATAAATTTGACAAATTAAAAATGTTAAAGTGAAAACTTGAATCATCCCTTTTATATTTTTTATTTTCTCTTCTAGATAAAGCAAAGATTTGAAGCACTATTTCTTAATTTTAGCTTCACACCAAAATCACCTGAGGAGATTTAAACACTACTGACACCCGAGTTCCATCTTCAGGGACGTTAATTTATATGTCTGAGGCACTGCCTGGGTATTGGGGGATTTTATGGATTCTCAGGGGATGCTAATGTGCAGATAATGCTGAGGATCACCGATCTAAGGGCTCTGATCAGCTACTATTAAAGACAAGGCTAAAATCTTGTATGTGGTTATTTGTGCAGGGCTGTTGGTCTGGAACATAAGCTTGTGGGTCTGACAGTTGGAACAAAGGAAGCAGTCTCTAAGAGAAGTTTCAAGCCAGCTCTCGCACTCCGTGAAGATGTTATTAAATGGTAAACAACCCCCCGAGAAAGACTTGAAAGTTGGTTTTTTAGTACTATAGATTATATGTGAACCAACTTATTTGAGAGTGGATTTCTCTTGTGTTGCATGTGAAGAAGTAGAGTGACTCTCAGATTCTTCGCTGCCATTGTCTCCTCACAGAAGGACAAGAAAATAAGACAAAACATGCATGAGATTAAGGACAGAGTCAGGAAATCCAATAGTCTCGATGTAAAAATATTTGTCCTCTATTGCTCTTCATTCTTTTTCTTCTTCTAACTAAGGATGGGTTTGTTTTTCTTAAACCTTAGAATTGAGGGAGAGCAGTTTGTGTAAAGAGAGCATTTTCTTGCTTCCCTGTTGGCAAGCAAGCAGCTATGTGGATGCTTAAAAGAATACATGTTCTTCCAGACAACAAAGAGGACCCTAAGAGAGACATGTATGGGTCTAATCTACATGGGAAGTAGAAAAAGACAAGATCTCAAGAGTAAATTGGAAGCATGGAGATCATGGGGGACGGCAGAAGGGGAGGGGGGAAGAAAGGAGAGGAGCAGAGAAAAATATATAGCTCAATAAAACAATTAAAAAAGAATTACATATGCTGTAAAGTAGTCTTTGGCTTTGTACCTCTATAATCATTTTAAAAAGAGAATATGTGTTCTTCCTGTAAGCATTGCAGCTCAGAGGCAAAGGGATCCTGGCAGTGGGGGAGCCAAGGAATACCACAGGTCACAGTAAGCACAGCAGCTTCCAGCCCTGCTCCAGGAAAAGGGTTCTCCAGTTAACAGCTCTGCTCCAGCAGAAGAGAGTTTCTCCAGCAAAGTTGTAACAGTGCTGCTCCAGTCACCTAGAGTTACTCTCCATTTTACCAGGGGACTGTTTCCCCAGCAACAGTGTTACAGCTGTGCTCTGCTCCACCCGCCCAGGCCCTGTCTCTGCTCTGGTGGTGGTTGGCACCCAAACCTCATTCAAGATATTTATCGGAAGGTAAAAACCCAGGAGAATGGGGGCCTCTGCCATGATAGAAAAAGGCAGCACTAAACTGAATAGGTGCAGGGTTTATACAGGGCTTCTTAGGGGTGAAGTTTTGCCATGGAGATTTTTCAGGATAAGAGTTTGTTAGATTTCAGTCTCTTGAGCTCAGATTGGCTAGATCTCATAGTCAGGGATTGGTTGGTTTTCTGCTCAGGATTTGGTTCATTTTCCTGCTCAGGGATTGGTTGATTGTCTACTTAGTTGATAAGGGGAAGATTTGGCTCTGGTTTTAGGGCCAAAATGTCTTTCTTTCACTGGCTACTTTTAGCCTTTTGGCTCTAATTTCAGGGCCAGGTCATCTTTCTTTCACTGGCTTTGATTCTAGGACCAGGGTGGGTTTTTTTCACTGGCTCTGGTTTCAGGGCCAGGGTGGGTTTCTTTGGCTGTCTGTTTTACCCTACATTCCCCCTTTTTGTTTATTAATAAACAATGATTAAATACAGGTTTAAGAACAGCAGACAGGAGAAACAAATATGAAACATTTTCCATCATGCTAAATCACTTTCTTATACCTTCGGAACTTTCATCTACATGTCTTAAAACTCTTTCTTACCCCCAGAACTTTCCTTTACGTAACCCTTTCTTATACCTTCAAAACCTACTTAAACTTTCACATCCTGAGACAATACTCTCTTAGACTCTGGGAACTTAAAGTATCCTCAGTGCTTACATAAACTTTCATGTTCTCAGACCTTTACAACACTCTTTTGTTCTCTTATTGCAAATGGACTGAATTTTCACCAATAGTATTTTTGGGTTCTCTTTAGGAATTCAGTCCTGCAACACAGTGGTAACTCTCATTTTCTCTCCATGACCCTTTCATGTCTTTTAAAACTGATACCACTCAGGTGACTTATATTACAAAGTTTGGCTGCCAGCATGAAGCATGTTCCTGTATGAGTACAAGAAGGTGCAGCTTTAATACCTTATTAAACAAACATTTTTAAAAATGCTATCACAAACCCCATTTTTATGGTTATTTCTGTTCCTTGGATAGGAAATATCATACAGGAATTGGGAAAACAAGCATAGGTGTAAGCCCCAGAGAAGAAGAGCTGGATGAAGTTATGGGAAACTAAATCAGCCTTTTTCAGCCTGATATAATTTCATGACCCTATTAGGATGGGCTGTTGGTTAGAGGTGAGGGTCTCTTGGATGACAAACATCTATATGTAACAGCTATGCCAGAATATAGGCAACAAGAAACATAAAAAAAAAGCAAGTTTAGATCCAAGAAAATTTTGGATCATTTGTTTGTGCAGTAGCAGAATTTGTCATCATTAAAAAATGATAATGTCAATTTTGGCCGTTTGTACTGTGCTGAGGCCAAAGTGGGGTTTTAATAAAATTGAGTCCATGGGGGAAGAGAGGAATGGGTGCAAAGTGAGCTCCACTTGAGGGAGTTTCTATAAGCTCAAGTGGGAACTGAGACAGAAGGGACAAGGTCACAGAGGCTCAGATGTGCTTAAGGAAGTTGTGTGTGTGTATGGGGAGGGGTTAGCAGGCAGCTCCTGGAGAGGAGGCCAGAAAACAGGGATGGTTCAGTAGTTGCTCACATTGTGAGGTTTTAGAGGGAGTAGCAGACTCCAGGAGCCAGAGAGAGGACATTTACCAAGAAGGTGAGTAGAGATGGATGGTTAGAACATGTGGAGGAAGAAGCAGTTTCAGAATTTAGAACCAAATATGATGGTAGCAGAAGCCAACAGAAACAAATGGTCTATGCACATCTTAAGAGTCAAATCAGCCTGAGTAAATTGGGAGCATGGGGACTTTGGGGGAGGGTTAAAGGGGAGGGGAAAGGCAGGGAGGAGAGCAGAGAAAAATGTAGAGATCAATAAAAATCAATAATAAAAAAAGAGTCTTAACCAGAAAAAAAAGGAGTCACATCAGCAACTTGAGTCATTTTGAAATGTTAAGACATGCCTACTATAAGGGGTGGGGGAGGGAAACTGCTGCTGAGTTGATAAATCAAAGATACTGATTCCATTGGTTTTCATAATTGTGAATATGGGGGCATTAAAGGAATAAGTGGGAAGCAGAAAATTCTTTCTTAGGTCAGAGATGAGAGAGTTAAGTCCTCTGAGGCTTTGGAAAGAAAGTGGGTATTGAAACTGGGTGATTTATTTGGTGAGGTTTTGCAATTGAATGACAAAGGACTTATGTTTGGCTATAGAGTGGTTTTGGGTGTCCCATAACTGGGGATCTACCTCAGAGTGCATGAAGGAAAAGGTGTGATAGATCATGTGGTTTGTAGGAGAAGAGGAATGGCTGACAAACCTGGGGTCAAGCAGATAGGGGAGCAAAAGAAATAGAGGCTACCACTTTGGCTAGGGCATCCCAGTAAGAGCAGGGCACAGTTTGGCACCATTAGGAAGAAATGGGTAAGGGGATACCCCTAAAGATACAGCTAAGTAATGGGGTTTCGCGAGCCTGGTAAGGCTGTCTTCCTATTCTGACAATATAGGACTGAAAAGGAGAGGCAGGTTTGCAGAACTTCATTAGGACTGAAGAATCCTTCCCAGAAGGAAGGAGATGGACCACCCTCATGCTGTGATAACTACCTGAGGCTCCCTGTCAGAGATGGCAGTGGTCAGGCCAAGGGAGCCCAGGTCCTCCCAGTCACTTGTGGCCAGACCAAGAATGTTGGATAAAGGGTGATCTGGGCTTGATGTCTTCATGCCATGAGGGACACAGGGGCAATCAGCACTCCACTATCCTTCTTGATGACACCTTGGACAATGTCTGGGTGGTTGATGAGGGTTCTGACAGGTCTGGTCCCAGTGACCCTCCTTATTACATTTGAAATAAGGACACAGATTCTCGGGCTTTAGGAGACAAGGGCTTTTGATTGGTCAGCAGAGAGGCCTTAACCATCATCAGGTATTTTTGATTTGGAGCTTTTTTTTTTTTATCTCTTGCATGGTATACCTTTCAGGACACAGTTATGACTTCTGCCTATGGAGGCAGGGGTCCTTTCTCTAGACGTTTAAGTTTGGATATAATATCAGGATAATTTGGGAAAAATAAGTAGGCCATAAGGAGTTGTTTTCTATCTGGCGAGAACTGTATCAACATCATGGAAGGTGAGGTTGTAAGATTGGGTAATATGTTAGATACCCAATTGGTTTTTATAGAGAAAGGCCTTATACATGGTAGTTGTGTACTCTGCTTTAATTCCCTGACCAGAGAGGCTATAGAGAAGAGGAAGGAACTACTAGTTGAGGCTGAGATAGAGGAGGTTCACTAATGTGATGGAAAATAGTGAAGGACTCATCTGATTTGGGCTTCATAGATATTTCTTTCCTCTTTGTTTTGTTTATCCCAAAATGACATCACACCACATGGTTCCTTTAAGATTACCTAAGTATAGATTTTTAACTATCAACCCCAGTGTTACAGATCTTTCAGACTTGTAACCTTACCCAATGTGATTACAGATCTTGAGGTAATATTTATACCTTAGCAAATTTTTTTTCGAGAGTTAGAACAAAACCCAAAGTGTACAAGATGAGTAGCAATAGTCTCCATTGGGAATACTCTGTCCTTTTATTTTATTTTGCTTTCCTTTCTGTCACATTGCAGGTGGTTCACTTAATATGAGACAGAATTCTTGAAGAAAATCTTTCAAACAAGCATGCTTGGGTCTAGAAGACAGGGAGCCATACCCCTACTCCAGAGCCAGCTTTTAGTTGAAGCAGGACAGCATAAAACAATGGTCCAGTGTCACTCATACTAAATGACACCTGAATCCCTGTAAAACTAAATCCAGTAAGCTAACAAAGAAGGCTTAAGATAGGAATTTTGGAACCCTAGACACAGACAGAAGACATTGAAGGAAGGAGCTGAGAGATGCACCAGGAGGAGTGTCTGCCAAGTATGTACAAATTGCGGCTGGCCTACTCCTTTGCTTTTTCTCCCTACTAGATCCAGCTTTCACCTCCCACTTTGAAACAAATTTACAGATCCCACAGTATGTGCGTGGAAGACCAGAGAAAAAACAAAATGGGTGTGGAGTGGAGAAAAGAGAAAGCTTAAATGTAGGGAAAGGGGAATCTCTTTCCATTTCCCTGGTTGTTCACAAAAGTTCTGAAAAATATTAAGATCTATGGCATGGGTATCCCCATGGCTCAGGGAGGACAAAACAAGAACCAAAACATTTACAGGGTCATCACCCAACTCAACAGGTGTTGAACTTTGTCCACCTAAGCCGGAGGAGACTTGTCGCCTGGTACCAGGACTTTCGTAGATGCCAGAAGCTTTGGCCAAAACCAGAGCTAAGAGGGTTCTCATCCTCAGAAAAGGATTAAGAATGGGCCTCAAGGAGCTATGGGATTATGGGATTATGGGCAACTCACAGGGGGAAGACAGAAGAAGTGAAGAGGGGGCACAATAACCCAGATGGACCTATTGAAACTGCAGGATTGCAGCTCTAGGGGTGGTCAGGTGAAGAGAGCTAGCCATAGTCTTAAGGGCTGTGACTGGTGTTCCCTTTGCTTCTAAGAACACAAGATAGGTTCCAGACAATGAACTGTCACTTCCTCAGACTCAGGAAAATGTTGCCATCGACTGAAGGGGAAACTTATGCAATTGCCACTGGTGGATGGGATGCTGAGAGATGGGTGAGCTGGAAGGTGAGTCTGTTGTCGCCTGGAGATGACAGAAAGGGTCCCAGAGCAGCTCAGACCACAGTGGGGAGCACAGGGACCAGGAGAGCCTATCTGAGTTATGGCACCAAATGTAAGCATTGTAGCTCCCATGGAAAGCAAAAAGGCTGATGCTTTTACCCTACAGTGATTCCTCTTTCCTCATGTCAGATTCTGCTGATGTCCTTAAGGTAGAGTTTCAGAAAGAAAATTATTAAGTCAAGCAATGTTAATGTCTAAAAGCATTAATTTCTAGAAATTATTATTTTCCATAACAGTTGTTAGGGCAACCATTTTGCTATCTTTTTATAAATATTGAATGTTTTCCTAAGAAAAACACACATATACAAAGCACACTTTGATTATTTTGATATGATGTATTTATTTGCCTGTATGGCTTTGTAGTTTTCATTTATATCTATCATCAAAAATACTAAATATTTTATACAAATTTTTTTCTGTTGTGTGTGTGCTCATATCCTGTGCCTGAAGCTGTGTGGTTTTGATGTTTGGCACATATTTTAAAGAAAACAATAAACATGATAATAAATAAAGGACCCATTTTTACCAATCCCCCAAAAGTCAGTTAGATAAAACATAATTTTATGAATGGAATGAAGTCTATTATTTTATATTTTAAACATTGAATATATTTACCATGATATTGAATACAGTTCTTATTATTGTGTTTTTGTGTTTGCATGCATGTATGGTATATATGTGTTCATGCACTTACATGCACAGACATTTACAAGTATGCACGCCCATGTGCTTGTGGAGGTGTGCAGGTGTGAGTTTGACTTAGAGTGTCTACTTGAATTCTTTTCTTCCCCTCATTTTTGTTTTGTTTTGACTTATCTTTGTGGTACTGAGGATGAAACCAGGGCCATAAAAAGATCAAACACTTTACCTTAGCTACATGCAAGCCCTCTACTGTTATTTTGAGGCATGGTCTCTCACAGAACCTGGAGCTCACCAATTTGGATAGAGCAGTTTGGCGGAAAGGCCCAGAGATCCTTCTACATTTATCTTCCTTGAGAGGAATGTGGTGCTATGATATGTACATTCTCAGCACCCATCTTAAATGTAGGCATGATGATGGGGGGAAGCACAAGGCTGCTACATCCTAACTAAAGCCTACACTGCTTTTATTATTCATTCAGCATAGGTTGAATTTAAGCTTACTCTTTCTTCTGTGTCCCCAGGGAAGGTAAATACCTTGCTCTATGTGTTCCTGGATGTGTATAACTCTTATCTTCGAATGAAAATATGTTTTTTTTTTTATTTTGCAGTGGGGATACATTGAAGGTGTGATATTATAAACCGGGATTTGGAGGAAGAAAGACTATGAAAGTTAAAGTGTGAGATATTCCTTGAACTTTTTAGTCAACTATCAGAATGTTTAAGTACAATATATGTAAAAAATTTTAGTTCTTTGGGGAAATGACAGTTTTTCAAATCTCCGTTTTATTTCCCTTGCCTATTTCATAACAAAGGCCCTCTTTCTTCCTCATTTACCTTTCTGCAGTCGGCTATTCTTTCACCCTTATTGTTCTTTCGACTTCAAAATGGGCAAATTGTAAGAATGCAAGCACAATATAGTTCGGCTTCAAATAGCTTTGTATAAAAATGAGAATTGTGTTATATGCTGTTCAACCTTAAGAAATAAAAACGATTCTCAGTTGGTGAAAGGAAGCAACCCACTTTTAAAGTGATGGGCTTTTAGGGATAGAAGGAACCATGGAAATCACTGAGCCCATCCTTCTTGCATTATGGATTAAAAGCCATTATACAATCATTCTGTCATAGGTAAACTCTTGTATTCAGGCATCTGCTTCCTGCATCTGGTCTACTGTATTTTTGTTATTAACTTTAGCCAGAGTTAGACTAAAGCGCAGTAGAGACTCCAAGTATCAGGTTAGGCAGAAGTGGATTCAAATCAACACTGTTTTTCCTGCCTTAGATTGTGGACATTTGCTAAGTAAGACTAACCATATTCACCACATAAAGTTACTGTGAGGGCTGCATTAGGTCATGTTTGAAAGATAGTTTGATAACTGGCACAAAGTAAGCCGTTAAATAGTAAGATGTGTTTTTATGAGAATATTTTTATGTGTCTGTCTCTCCATTTAGATTGTGAACTCCTTGAGCTCTCAGATTTTCTTCATATCTACATATTTCATACCCTGGCCTAATATGTCATGAGTTAGCAGCATCAATCCTCCGAATACTTTAGGAACCATTGCTGTTTCTCATATCTTAGTCTCGTACCGTTTCACACCTCTGAACATAAATATGGAGTAAGAGTTGATGGTTCATCCTGAAGAGGGCATACCGCTCTTCTAGAGAACTGTTCTCTGTTCCCAGTACCTACTTGATTTGCTCATGGTCACCTGTAGCCCATGCTCCACAGGATTCAACTTGCTCTTCTGGCCTTTGAGGTGCCTGCTCTAACACACACACTTACCCCCTTCCACCATCTGACACTCAAACACATAATAAAAAATAAAATGAATCTTAAAAAATATTTGTTGTAATCTTACGTTCTAACCATATCTGTCTTCCCAGTGTTTCTCAAACACTCTGGGTGTATAAGTGCCTGGAGGGAGGGGTGGAATCAGAGTTTGCTATCACATTCACTCTGTGTGGAATGTACATTGCAGGTTTGATCTTGAAAACCATTATATTTTTCCAATGAGCATTTCAGGTCTCGAACAAAACATATTTACAATATTTTTTAAATGAAAGCAATATAAGCAAATTTTGTAACAGAAGTTTTAATATCTGTATTATATACATGCATATTCACACCCACATGCACATTCTAGAGTGATGACTAATAAAAGTGTCCATTTTTGTTATTCTCAAGGAATCTTTACATAGATTTAATCTGGACTGGAAAATTAGTTAAGTTATTCACAGAGAAAAAGGATTTGGCCAGTGATGAGTTCCCTGTGTCTAATCTAATCTGACTTGACCATTTTCTCTCTGGATTTTACTATCTCATGCCAATGTCTTATTGACTCCTATTTTATTGAAGAGAGTTTTTTTTTTCTCTGTGCTATGAGGCTTAATTCTCTGGCTTTTCATCTTGCAAAGATTTCAGCTAGCTCATCCCAGAGATGGCTTGGGTGTCATGTCTTAGTGTTTTCCATACCTTCTGCTCCATGTGAACCATGCCTGGTTGGTGTTTTTTGTTTTTTTTTTTTTTGGGAGGGGGGCAACTCTGACTGTATAAGGTTTAAGGTAAGCATGGCCAACTGGCAGAAAAGTGTGTACACAACATAAACCACTAGTCTATAATAATTCCTGTGATTGGACATAATGTTTATCTTGGAGTCACCCCACAGCCAGGGTGAAAAGGAAAATACTATGGAGTTCATAATGATCTTCATTCCCTGAAAGGATGACAGCCAGTTCTGTACTAGGATATAATAATAAAAAACTCCTGATATGTTAATAACAACATATAATTGTTCATGGACTTATTATGAACTTATTGAGTACCATGTAAAGATGAGAACTCATATTAGCTACTATTAAGACTCCACTTGTCCTATGTTCCATTCTAGACTTCCATAGTAAGAAAATGGAGACCTATAAAAGCAACTGAGTTATGTTGAAAGTGCACCCAAACATTCTGTCTTTGAAAAACAGAAGAAATTTGTACACTTTTTGATGTTAGAAGATTAGGACTCCAAAATAACCAAGTGCAGAATTAAAGTAGGAGTTTTTGCACACGTGGTGACAGTTGTGATGGTTTTAGGGCACCACTAGCATGAGGTGGAAATAGCTTTAGACCTAACAAGAATCCTGGGTCCTGTTTTGAACCAAGCTATGTGACAAAGCATCACAGACTCTGTCATTACCTGAGAAATGTGGGTCACATCAGTTTCTGTGTGCTGCAGGACATTTTGACTTTCAGCTGTCCTCTTTCAACACACGAAGGTCTCTTCTGTATCATGGAGTGGAGGCTGATGCTTCGCCTTGACATTGACCTTGGTTTTAGTGGGAAGGTTGACATTGACTGCTGTTTTAGTGGGAAGGTTGTACCTGAGAGGGATGAGTCCTGAGGTCCATACTGGCCGTTCAGATTGCCCCTTGGAGGCTGTGGCCAGCCATGGTCTTGTCTCTTTGGAATGTGAAATCTACTAGCTTTCTTGAACAATTTCTCATGGAATAGTCACATCTAGTATCTTTCAAGACACTGACAGAAGGACTAAAGTGTCAGCTGATATATGGCTCAAAATACAGGTTTCAAGGGCATAGAATATTGATGCCCTTGAGGTGGCATATTTGTTTTTTGGAAGAAATCAACAAACAGAAGCACAAGTAAGCCTTAAAATGTGTCCAGATGGCTCTGGCATGGCAAGGCCTAAACAGCTTTGTGATGTTACAGTCTCTTGAACCCAGCTGTGTTACAGTGGTTGCTCTTGTTGTGGGACTCAAAGAATTGCATAGCTAACCCCAGTCTCTGGATAGTCTAGCCATACATCTAAAAACCACTGAAGCACTGCTGCTCCCTAAGCCCTGTTGTGTCCTGGGAGAAGGTGAGCTGATGGAAGGCTTCCTTCTGTTGCTTGCCCTCACCCTTTTATACCCAGGGACTGCTCTCTACACTAACTGATTTCTTGCATGCCATCTCTTCCTCCTTCCTTAGTTTTGCCACCATCAGACTGTGAGACTGTCTCTCTGTATATTTTGGTAACAACAGAGGAGTCTTCCGAGGAGCTGTATTCCCACGACAGTAGTTGCCTACAGGCCTAACAGTTGGGGGAAGGCACAGGCAAATTAGCTGGAAGTAGATGAAGGAAAGACCAGGGTCAGGGGTTGTGGAGGGCTTCTTCAAAGTGGGTTAGTCTGTCTTTGCTTTGCCCTTACTGGGTTCAGTTTTGGCTGATGGGGGTTCAGTATCTAGCAATTCTCACAGTAGTCTGGGACTCTCTATTTTGCAGACCTTGAATATTTTCTCCCCTCAGGGAGAATGGGATCCTCCAGAGTAAAATGAATTATCTATTTGGTTAATTAGCCAGGACATGAAAATATTCTCAGGAGGCTCATCCCCTCTGAGGATGCTCTAATGCATACTTGCTTTTGTAGTGTCTTTTCCGCTCATTTTCTATCCTGCATCCCCTACAGCTCATGCCTCACAAGGAAGGCAGAATTGTCAAGCAGGCAAAATCTCTTTCCCTCTTCTAAATGTTCTGTCTTCCGTTTCTGACTGTTCCACATGACTTCCATATTCCATACTACATCTTCCACCTCTACCAATTGCCCAGTTTGGAAGATGAGTGTGCCATTCACCAACCTGATGTTAGAGTGATCTTTTCTGTGCTCTCTTCCCTAGTGGCACAGTTGGTGGTCAGCACATATTCCAGCAGCTTAATGAGATGTTACAAACTTGACTTGGCTTTTGGCGTTTTCTTCCTCTAATGGTCTTTTACCTTTTCTGACACCATCACACATTTGTTTTTAATAATTTTACTTGTCTCCATTCACTTTATTTCAACAAGAATGACTCTACCCTTTGCTTCAGCTGTCACTCATATCGATCAAGCAGAACATCCTATTCTTAAGCTATCCTGGACCATGGAGGGTATCGTGTTCAGCAATACAGAGATGAAAGAAGACATGTTTTGTGTTTCTGTAGGGAGACACTTTTCTTCTTTCATGAGAGCCACTACAGAATATCCTAGATCTTTTGGAAGTAAAAGGAGAAGTTTCACACCCTGAAACAGGAGCACCTACCAGGAGAGAGGCTAGAACACCTGGGGAAACTGAGTGAATCCTGAAACAAGAACAGATATTGCTGAGAGGTGGAAAGAATTTGGATCCATGATGTGCTCAGTCAAACCCTACAGGCATGTTTCCAGACTTCTAATTATTTTTCATGCTGTGTGTGAGCATGCATGTGTGTATATGTGTGTGTATGTGTGTGTGTGTGTGTGTGTGTGTGTGTGTGCATGTGTGTGTAGAGGCCTAGCGTCGGCGTTGGGTGTCGTCTTCAATTATTTACCACATTATTTTTCACTAGTTCTTATGGAAGCAGGGTTTCTCACCCAACTGGAGGCTTTCTAGTTCTGACTAGTTTATACAGCCAGCTTTTCTTTGGAATCTCTTGTCTTTGACTCTCAAGTACTGAGAATACAGTCAGCCACTCACTGTATCTGCCTGGCCTCTTATATGAGTTCTGGTATGCAAACTCCAGTCCTCTTGCTTTCAAGGCAAGGCAAGGCAAGCATTTTATCCACTGGGCCATTTTCTCAGTTCCTCAGGTACTTTTTATGTATGGTAATATGTATCAGTGACTTTCCATCACTCTGAAAAAAACACCTGAGAAAACTACTTAAGTAAATATTTATTTCAGATGCTGACTTTGGAGCTTTCAGTTCACGGTCAGTTGCCCCCATTGCTTTCAGTCTTCGGCTTACATCACAGCAGAGGAACCACGGTGACAGAGGATGGGGTTAGCTACTCACCCCAAGGCAGCTAGAAAGCAGAGAGAGAAGGGAAGGAAGGGAGAAGGGAGAACGAGAGAGAGAAAAAGAGAGAGAGAGAGAGAGAGAGAGAGAGAGAGAGAGAGAGAGAGAGAGAGAGAGAGAGAGA
>NW_004949103.1:15196028-15199385 GCF_000317375.1 Microtus ochrogaster
AGAGAGAGAGAGAGAGAGAGGTAGACACACAAGCACAGAGGCAGAGAGAAAGACATGGGGCTGGTAAGGGAAGCAAGAAACACCACATACCCTTCAAAGTCATGGCCCTGATAACCCATGACCCAGTTTTTTGCCCCCAGTTTCTACTTTGTTGCAGGCTGTACTCTGTCACAGATGATGTCACAGATGTCCGAACATCAGTAGATTCACCTGTTGATGATGCTAGTGCTCATATGACCCCCCAACAATACCAGATAGTGACCACACTTTTAAGACATAAACCTTTTGGGAGACACTTCATTTAAAATGATAGTAAATATAACTACATTTTTGCTAAATTATATAATAGACTGCATTATTTGTGCCTATTACAGCTAGGCAACTTTGTAACTAAATGAAGGTGATTTACTTCCTACTCCTGGGATTTCAGAGAGCAGTGCTGGCATGCTGGCATCAGTTTAGCTCTTGTGAAGACCTGGGGTGGATGGGTCCATAGTGGTGGGGGTGTTGATGGGAGGAAGAACTTGTGTCACCAGACAGGAAGTCAAAGAGATACAGAGGACTAGTTGTGTCCCATGAGAAATATAGTCACCTTTCCCAACCATGACCTCTGATGACCTCAGGTTTTCCATTAAGCCTGGCCTCTTGTAGAATGTTAGTGTCTTCCTTCTCCTCCTCATTTCCTCTCTTTTGTTTACCCTCATCTCCCCCCTTCTTTTCCTCATACTCCTTCCCCTTCTCATCTCTCCCTTCTTCTTTCCTATCAGCACTGTTGTTGTCATCACTGTAACCAGCATCTATTGTCACTGTTGGGACAATGAAGCAGACCATAGAGAAATTCAGAATGCCTGAGACAGGCAGTGAAGAACTCCTAGAGAAGAAAGGAAGTCCAACCATACTTTGAACCAGTGTTGGGAGCAGTGAGACCCCAGATCCTGAATTTCTTGTAATCCCCTGATCTGAGTGCCTACAGCTGCTCTGATCATGAGACCTTCAGGAGTTCCTGATGGCAGGAGAGTGGTTTCTGGTGGGTTTGGCTGGGGCGTGGCTATCTCTATATAATCTGCCCCTGAACACAATAAAGGGGGCATTCTTGGGGAATTCAAGGATGACCCGTGCCGTGTCTCTGTCTCTCTGTCTGTGTGTGTCTGTGTATTTTAACCTCCAGCCCCCTTGCCTGAAGCTTGGGAACTGGGTGCCAGCACACAGAGCACAGACACGGGGGCGCGGTGCATGGTAAACCAGTTAACCTAAAGTCCTCCTGTTAGGATGAAGGAGGGAGGTGCATGGTTAGGGGGATGTTCTCAGTGAAAATCCTCAGATTTCACGTTCTTATTTCCCTCTCAAGCACCCTGCGCTTGGCTAGCTACACAGCAATCACTTAATAAATACTTGTAGATTAGTTATTTTACACTTGTTTAATGCCTTCCTTTGAAGTGCCTCCAGTTGAGATTGCTTCCACAAATCACATAATGTGAGATAAAATGCCCTATATACCTGTCAGTTTTCTCTAAGACTGTTGTCTAAGTGTTATATGTACTTGGTTCATGAACTGGGTGTTTAGTTGCTGGAAAAATAGAAATCACCCCGTTAGTCATGCCTCTGAAAATTTTCACATACTATATTCTAAGTTTTGTGGTGGGTGATATTGAAAGCTTTACCCACTTATTTATTATTTTTGGCCAGCTATTGTAGCTCCATGACTGTATATTCCTTGTGGACATTTTGTGATCTCAGATCTGAGGAAAACGATGATCTATTTGTTATCACTTTGAGGGAAGCCAAAAAGACTGTACAGTGTAAAACACAGTTTAATTAGCACATTGATGGTTTGTATAACCCAGTGTGAAATATCCACTGGTATGAGAGGAAAGATCTAAAGGAAAGGAAGCTTTTAGATTTTTCAGTTTCTTTTATTCTTATTCCAAATTCACAACCCTATTTCTATGTCTGTAACCTGCAAACTCCAACAGGTAACATCGCTGTCTGAGACTTACTACATTCCACAGGGCCAGGTGAGAGAATTTAGCAGTGCACTGATTCACCTCCCAGGACACAGTCCTGTGTCTCACTCTACATCCAGGTATACATTTGGTTTGTATAGTGTAGATGCTCTTAGACAGTGCACAGCACCTTCACTATGTGCTGGTTGAAAGAGTTCTAATTGAATACAAACACAGAGAGAAAACTGGAATGTAGCTGGTAGTAGACTGCTTGACCAGCTTTGATTCCCAGCACTATACAAAACCAAGTGTGGTCAGGCATACCTGTTATCTCGCTCTTGGAAGTTACAGGCAGAGGAATCAGAAGTTCCTGACTACCATTGTCAGGGGGTTCAAGGACAACCTGGGTTACCCGAGCCATTTGTTCAAAAAAACAAAAATAGGTAAATGGATAAATAAATAAGAAAAACCCACTTAGACAACTTTCACAATAAGTTACATTTTATCCAATATTCTATCTATCTGTCTCTATATATGTATGTCTATCTATCATCAACTGTCTGTCTATTATCTATCTATCTATAACAAAACATTACATATACCATAATATAATACAATATCTATGCAAAATATAATACATACATGCATGCATATATCAACAAATATCTGTTCAGCTATATCATACTCTGAATAATTAATTATTCAATCCAACAAGACATCCAAAGTAGTTTCTTCTCTGATTCTTCATGGCATTTTCTTCACTGCCCTGAACTGTAACCTCTGAACAAATCAGGACCCTATCTTATGGATGGTCTTCATTATGGATCACTTCCTAGATGATGGCATCATGGCCTTCATGTAGCTGACAGTCCACATTTGTACCATGCCATTGTAAACTCTACCCTGAACGCCAGATTTGTCTGTTTCACTGTCTATCAAACATTTCTGTGAGAAATAAGGCCCCCACTCTAACAATGAATTCAAGGGCAAACGTGAAATAAGGTTGTATTTTCGCAGAAATAGGTGTCAGTTTGGCCAAACTAATTTCTAATGTCCATGATCATGAAAAATTCTTGCCCCCACTTTTTTCCTAGAGGCTGGGACTCTATAGAGTTACAGTTTTCATGTTCACATAATACAGCTCCTTCCAATATTCTCATCCTGATGGTTATGGACAGAAAGTGTCTTATGTAATTCCTGAGGTTTAAGAGTCCCTACTTGTAGGAGGCCACTTGCCTGTTCCTGGCTGCTCAGCTCAGAAATAATCACAGAAAAACAATATTATTTGTAATACTGTTTGGCCCATAGCTTACGCATATGTATGGCTAACTCATATCTTAAATTAACCCATCTCCATTAACCTGTGTATTGCCACAAGGCTGTGGATTGCTGGGTAAAGTTCTGGCTTCTATCT
>NW_004949103.1:15199890-15220586 GCF_000317375.1 Microtus ochrogaster
TTTGGTCCTGTGATAGGATAGAGCAGAGATAGGCAAGGAGAACTAAACTGAATGTTTAGTTCAATGTTTGCCAGAGACACCAAAACATTGCTGGTAAACCACAGCCACGTGGCAATGCACAGATTAATGAAGATGGGCTAGTTTGGGATACAAGAGTTAGCCAGAAATAAGCTTAACCTATTTGGTCAGACAGTGTTGCAAATAATATAGTTTCTGTGTGATTATTTGGGTAATCTGAATAGCCGGGAATGGAAAAAAAAAGGCATTCTTACTACACCTACTTTTATGATTATGGGTTTAGTCAATAACTGGCTGCCTATAACTTTTCTATCCTGAAATGAACCAAGAACACTTAAATAAGCAGTCAGCTTTTAGTTATAGAAAACAGGTGTCTAGTGCCTCTTACTTATCTGTGGCTCATTGATGAGATCTTAATGTACCTCACACTGCAAACTGACCATGATGGGTTATTTCTGATATCTGCTTTCTTTTAAATGTCAACTTACCACAGCTTAGAATCATCACACGAGGGTCCTCAACCAAAGGATTGATTACCTTGACTGTCTAAGTTGATGTATGAAGGCCCATGTCAAACATGGGTGACATCCTTTGGTAACAGCCTAGATGAAAAAGGACACAAGGGAGGAAAGATCCTTACCCTTTGCTGGCTTGACCTTCCCACTCACCATTTTTTTCTCAAACATACTCAAGGCTTTGCAACTCACTCAGGGTAGGATTCATAAGATCCGCATCCTTGAAGTAGTCTGCAAGACCTTAGCCTGATATGGTCTCTGTTGTTTATCTCTGTCACCTTCCTTTACTAATTCAATCTAGTCTGGCCATCTTCTTGCCCACTTTGTACCCTTGATTTATTTTCCACTACCCCATCATTTACCCCTGCTGTAAACATATCTATACTTTTTGGTTGCCAATTCCCTTCTGGGGGCTTTCTCCTTGGTTCACTGACAGATTTCTGTTGCCAAGGCCCTGCTTTGGGCTTCGTGGCTCATGGGCAATATTTATTGAGTTGGTGAGTGAGTGAATGAATGAATGAATGATGAATGACTATGGTAAAATTGAGACAAAACAAAGAAGTTTATTTCCAAGTTTCAGTTGGCTGGTTTTAACTGAATGCAAATTTTAAATTCCCATCAAAAAAGCCAACTCTTCACTTAACTTTGACACAATAGTTTTGACTGTTTCCGTTTTCATTAGGATTGACAAGGGAACTGCACAAATGAAGAGAAGCCCTTTGGGCATTTGGCACTGTATATGCATTTCTTCTTTGTCAGTGAGGCTATTTTTGCATTCCACATTTTCACTCCCACATTCTTAGGTGCTGGAAGTTACAAGACCAGACCAGGTAAATGAAATTTTCTTTTGGCTCTAAACTGTATACACCGTAATTTTTCCCCATTCCATTCCACTCTGTATATACTTTAGGAATGCATTATCCCTCTTTGACTCAGCTGTATTGTCTACCTGCTTGTAACTTGTAGATGAAACTATTGTAGTCTATGATTTGGAAGGCTGATCTTGACTATGTCTCTCCAGTGTGAGCTATTGGTGGCTGCAGAGGCTCCTCATTTAGGAGTCTAATCC
Source organism: Microtus ochrogaster (assembly GCF_000317375.1). Taxonomy (NCBI): domain Eukaryota; kingdom Metazoa; phylum Chordata; class Mammalia; order Rodentia; family Cricetidae; genus Microtus; species Microtus ochrogaster. The sequence goes on from NW_004949103.1 coordinate 15,201,493, forward strand.
AGATAGTCCTGTTGTTGTGTGTATTGTTCAGATAAAGATTGTATTAGAGGCTACTGGTTTGCATCTGTAGATCTCTGTGGAGTTTAGAGCCATGGAAGTCACTAAAAATGACTTCATTGCTTAGGAGGGTCATCGAGGTGATTGTGTAATTTTCTGAAGCTATTGACAAGAAACAAAGGGACTGGGCTTTGTCTAAAGACATTTCTCACCATAATTGCCAGTGTCCTTTGCATAAAATTTTTGTTTTATGTTTATCTAAATCAATAAGACAAGTTAAGTTTGTCTGAATTTGATAGTGTAAGTGTATGTATGTGTTCGCATGTGTATGTGCACGTGTGTGTGTGTGTGTGTGTTAGATTTTGTTCTGTTTATGCCTGCATAGTAGGAGAAAAATTTCATAGCTAGGTTGAAAGAATTTTATGTTAAGTAAATTCCCAAGAAAAGCAAAGCGTAACAAAACAAAATAAAAACAGCCCTTCTTTGGAAGAAGAAAGTTTATTTGGACCTGGAATGAACCTGTCTTAAACATGATGAATACCACACTTTTCAAAGTTTTGTTGCAGAATTGATTTCTTTCCATATGCTTTCTAGTGGTTTAATTTGATTGGCATACCATAAAATATTGCTCTTTGATGTGGGAAGTTGTTCTTCTCATACAGGACTATGGGCGTAAATTTTATTTGTGTTAATAATGTTGAATAAACTGCATTTAGGTATGGGGTTATTTCTGGCTACTGTGCTTTTACCTAATTTGATTGTCCAGTTCAGACATGGATTTAAACATTCCTGCAGCTGGGAATTCACCATTCATGTTGCATTTGCTTCTGTTTTCAGAAGCATGGAAATGGCCAAACTAAAGCAGGGAAGCTATTTCAAGGTTTTCTTTCTGCTTTGAAAATACAGAATGAATTCTGGAGTGACCTTGCACGAGGAGTCACTTCACTCCTTCCCTAAGTCTGTTGGAATGACAGCTTGGGAATATAGACTTCTGGCTTTCCATTCAACTACTGCATACGCTGAGTGAGGAAGGCTATGCTGTCTCTATTTTGCTTTTGGACAAAACATGTTTTTGTTTTTCATATGTATATGCGATTACATAGATGAATGTAACATTAATTAAAAAGATCATGAATTAGAAATAAGGTACCAATGGGTATATGGAAGGGAAAAAGAAAGGGGAAATTATGGAATAATAACCCCCCAAAAGAAGTATTAAGAAAAGCAATATTAAGCAATGTTGTTAGGCTGGAAGATTTTTGTTGTTTGTTTGTTTTAAAGCATGGTTTCATGTAGTTTCCACTGGCCTGAAATTTGCTATGAAGTCTCAAACTCATAGAAATCTGCCTGCCTCTTGAGCGCAGGTATTAAAGACATTATGCCCAGCTCAAGGTTGACTTTTATCACATTATAAATGTATTACTTTCAATATTAACTTTGACAACTATAATTTTTAGTCAATGATTATTAAACATTCAACCTATAAAGCTCACAGAGCTAACATTTCAGCAATGGTAACTATACAGTGTGCAGGTATGGTAAAAAGCTCACATTTTTATACATAATGAAATTATTTGCTCAGATTTTCCTACAGTTAGTGAAACATAATGAACTCAGGCTAAATTTAAGCTCATTTGTTTTTTTGGACAAATTGTGCTTCTTAAGCTAAATGTTTGTTGTGTAATTTTGAGGAGTCAGAACCCTGAAGACTTCCATATTAACATATCTTAATATTGTTAAGAAGTGCTTATGGAATTGATTAATTGACCATGTGTGTTTCCTGATCTCTAAACTTCTAGTGTGGCTTATTTCATTGCTATTTTATTTTGTGAGTTTTTTTTTTTTATGGTTTGAATGTATATGTCTGCTGTCTCCCCCACTCCAAATTCATATTCTAAAACCTGAGACTAAGTGTGGTGCTATTAAGGAGTGGGGACTCCACTTGTGAAAACACTCATGAGTAGGATTAGGACTTCATCAAAAGTCTGCAGTGACTTCGAGATGCTTCTATTTTGCCTCTATTACTGAGTGAGATCCTCATCAGACCCTGCATGCTGGCTTCTGCCTCTTGGACTTCCTACTTCCTGAAGTTTTAAGGCTATGGTATCTGGAAGGTTCAATGTTGACTCGAGGTGCAGCATCACAGATTTTCATTAAGAATGACCACAGTTTCCTCTCATGCATACTTATCAACCAATATTCACTGAGTATTTAGATAGTACTGGGATGGGGGGAGTGAGCAGGAACATGGAATTCAACAGAACTAAGTAACCTGATGAGATAATTATATCTAATATTTGTCAAATACTTAGTTAAGAAGTTGCTTAGCTACATAATACAAACTAACAATGAGGTAAAAATTAATGTCTATTGAGGGATCTAGAAGGCATATCATAGATACCCTGAGCCTGGGTGGATTTATTTATTCAGACCTAAGTGATTAATGGGAGCAAGTTTATTCTTCATTTGCCAACATTAACAAAATACTTTCATAGTAATAATTTCTCCTCGCTGTTACTAAGTCCCTGACGAGAGGTAACCTAAATTAGGAAGGGCTTATTTTGGCTTATATTTCCAGAGAACACACTCCATCACGCCAGAAATCATGGTGGCAGTAGGAGGAGGTAGCTAGTAATACTACATCTGTAGATGAGAACCTGGAAATGAACAGGAAGTGTTGCTGAATTATAAAACTCAAATCCTAGTCTCAGTGACCTACCTCCCAAAGTTAGGCTTCACTTCCAAAAGTTCCACACCTGCAGAAATAGTCCACTAGCTTGGGATCAAGTGGTCAAACATACAAGCCTATGAAGGACACTTTACAGGCAAGCACAGTAGGGTTCCCTCATTTAATATTGTTGGTTGCCCACCAGCAAGGCAAGCAGTAAATAATCCCAATGTTTGTTATAAGTACCTCATGAATAGGTACTATGTCCATTTCTCAGATTAGGAAACTGAGACCAGAATAACTTGTTGGATTCTCACAGCTTGCAAATACCAGTTTTTGGCATTTGAGTGAGGCATCCCAGGCCTAAAGCCTGTGGTCTGCATCGCTATGTGTCCTGCCTCTCCATCCTGTCTGTTCCTAGGATGTGCCAGAAAGTGAGAACTAGCCATAGGGAGTTAGCTTCTCCCTGCAACTTTGTATTCCGAGGCCCCAATTAGCATACTGAATGATCTCATTTACTAAATGGGCTCTGAGTAATTGGCTGCTGGGGTTGGGGTGAATAGTGTCCCCAGGAGGGCTGTTTCACAGCTTGAGGCCTGGGCAGTCAAGCCTGCCCTGCTCCTTCCTTTCCAGGACTGCACAGACCAGCACACTAATGCTGATAGAAAATGGCTCTTTATTTGAAACCTCAAAAGCTCTGGTTTTGAGAAAGTGCCAGAAAGAGTCCAGAGAGGAGGTCCTGTGTGCCTGCCATGGAAGCACCTAAGGTGGGTGTGAGGCAGAGTAAATGGTCCTCACTATTTGTACCAGTGCTAACCAGTGGGGGCCTGTGCCCAGTTGTTTTCTTTCCTTCACAGCCTCTGAAGGAAGCATGGCTTCTAACAAGAAGCATCTTGATCTGTCTAGGCACTGAGCCTAAGTACTATAAGTTTCAGTGTGTGTTGACCTAGACCCTTTTCACAAACTAAATAGCAGTGCAGTCTCTCATTTTCCCCAGTGGACATTACTTTAACCTTCCTTTTTTCTGTGTCCTATTGTTCAGTGAATGCTAGAGACCATTGTCTTCAATTGCTGCATCAGATCCTACAGTACAAAAGAAGTAGAGTTTGGATAGGGTTCACAGTCCGATTCTGCCTTCTCTAGTTTGGGAGTTTGAACAAATCTCTTAACCTCTTGGCTTGGTGTTCCCATTGCAGATGAGGAAACCTCCAACAGAAAAGAGTTGTTTAAAAGAATATCAAGGTCTGGGGGGCTTGCCTACTATGTCTGAAGCCCTGAGTTCCAACCTTAGCGTGGCATGAAGCAAAACAGATGTTTTGGTACACGTTTGTGATTTTAGCACTTGGGAAGTAGAGGCAGGAAGATCATAAGTTCAAAGTTGGCAAGGATGAGGTGGTTCACTAGGTAAAAGTACAAACTGTGAAAATCCAATGACATTCCCTTTTCAATGCCCTAAATTCCTGTGAAGGTAGAAGGAGAGAAATGATCCCACAGTGTTGTCCTATGACTTCTCTATGTGTGCCACATACACAACCCACAGATGCAAAGAATCATACATATATTAACACACACACACATATAAATAAAATAAAAATAAACTACCCTCCCAAACAAACAAACAAACAAACAAACAAAAAATGAAGACAAATCCATCCTCAGCCACATAGAGAGTTTGAGGCTAGCCTAGGCTATATGAATCCTGTGCCAAAAACCTAAACAATCCTCCCACCGCCAAATTAACACAACACTTTCCTGCCGGTCCCCTTGAATAAGTGAAGCCTCATGATCATTGCCATTAATTTGTCAGACTGGTTCTTTCCTCCCTGCACCCTGCCCTTTTAAGCTAGACCCAACTGTAAAACTGGGTGTCACCGTTACCTCTTTTTGCTAACTTGTTAGTGCACATATTTGAGAATTTCTCCAGTACCTGGAGCCTTGCATTCTTCTTTTTATAGCTTCCTTCCTTAACTTAAGGCTTAGGACTCCTAACTGGTTCCTCCCCATCCCTCTTAAGTCTGCTGCCAGGATTGTTTTCAAGTAAAGCTACTTACAGGAATAGCAGTTCCACAATTTTTTATTCTAAACCTCCTACTTCTTTGATTTATTTATTAAATATATTTTACATCCTGAATGCAGTTTCCCCTCCCTCCTCTCCTTCTACTCTCTTCCCCAGCTTTTGCCCATCCCATCCTCTCCTCTTCTATTCAGAAAGGAGAAGTCCTCCCCTGGGTATCAACAAAATCAGGGAGTTCACATGGGACCAACCTAGACCCTCTACATATATGTGATAATTGTGTAGCTTGGTCTGCTTGCAGGACTTTTAACAATGAGAACAGGGGTTTCCTGTAATGCTTTGGCAGGCTTTTGGTAATTTCCTACTTCTCAGTTTGGTGAACAATGCCTCTCCATGGACCAGATTTTACATAGCTTGGGGTCCTTCTTCCCCTTCTTGTTTATCAGTGCTTTGTATCACAACATATTTGATGCCTTTTTAAGACAGTGAATTTAAGTGTCAAGTGAAGTGTCAACTAGGCCATGAGACACTCTGATCTGTTGTTAGACCCCATGGATGTGTGGGGGAGGGTGCTCCTGGGTAAAATTAATATGGGGATTATAGACTGAGGGAAATGAATTATTTTCCAGTTGTGGTGAAGAAAACATGAACCAAATCTTTTGAGGACATAAATGAATTTCAAAGGAAATAAGTGAAGGGCCTGGTCAAGGGGGTAGAGTTGTCTTTGATCAGCAACATCCAGTTGTTTCTAGTCTCAGACTTGGACTTGTTACTTGGGCACTCATTCTGGGTCTTCCGTTTATGCACCACACAGCCTGTAAAGACTAGAGCCAATGGCTTAAAATCAGTGTCTCCACTCTGTGCATCTCTTCAGCATGTACTCTAATGTTACCTACTATGAAAATGCAGAGAAGAGCTCATGGTGGCATGCTCAAGTCTAACCAGTGTATCTGCAACTCCCATGCTTACAGCTCAGTGAACATCCTGGGATAGAGAATGGAAAAAATGCAAGAGTCAGAGGACCAGGGAATCTACTCTGAAATAAATATTTAAAAAATCTGTATATGATAGGGAAGCTGCACCCATAAAATCTTCAAAATATGGTTGGTTAAACAAAATCTGTCCAACTACAACACCAGTTGACATGTCAGCATGGATAGAGGAAATCTCACAAGACCCTTTCCCTAGATCAGAACTACAGGGAAGCAATGACTCCTGAGAAAGGAATAGTTAGTATTTTTCATGAACCAACCCCTGATAAGATATCCATTCCCAAACGGTCACCTCTAAACACATATACATATAAGCAACACTAAATAGCCTCAATACATTGGATTTATATATACATAAGGGTGCTATAAACATACAAAAATATTTATGTATTAATAATAATTAAAGAAGAAAAGGTCATTAATTTTAGAGTGGATAGAAGAGACATGAGAGAGATTGGGGGGAGAGATGATGAAATACTATATTCATATGTTAAATTTCTCAAAGAAACTAAAATGAAATAGATTAAGAAGCATTCTTTGGCATCCCCTTTCCCCAACAGTCTTTCTGAACTAGGAGTTTCTTGCCTTTGCTCTCATTGCACAGTTTTCATCTGATCACTGCACTACAGCTTCCCCTTGGCATATCTGTTCTTTCATAGAGGAGCCCTTGAAGACAGGAAGTGCTGTCACCCTATTTGTTCCCGTATTCCCAGTACCTGGGAAGAAAAGCAATAGATATTGATCGAATGCTAGACTAACTTTTATACTTAATGAAAATGGGATGAGATAGCTGTCCTTCAAGCATTCTCTCCAAATTGCTAACCCACTCCATTCTGCAAGAGGGGACTATGCTAGAATTTTTCACAAAATGCAAGACCTTGGGCAAATGGAATGGCTCACAGTGCCTCAGGTATCTCATTGGGTAAAATGGGAACAATAATAAGACCCATATTATAAGGCTGTAGGAAAGAGCAAGTGCTTCGTGCATGGGAAACTTCAAACAGCTTGGCATCCTGCAAATGCCTGGCAAATGGGAATTTTGCTCTTTTATTACCTCCAAAGGGAAGCGAACAGATTCATCCTTTTCTCATTCGAGAAAGCTGCTTTCAGATCTAATCACTCTCAGGCCAGTGAGAGAGGTGGTCTCTGGCTTTCCTTGACAGCAATTAAGTAGATCATCATTGGCTATATTTATTTAAATTGAAACCATGGAAGTACTTAAGGAGTGAAATAATGGTGTGTAAAGACCTGAGGGGTCCTTACCATGAGCCAGAGGAAACTAAAGTTCTGCAGACCCCCCTCTCTTCTCCAGCCTGATGGTTTTCTCTGCACTTCAAAGAGAAATATAGCCCCCTGCACATTCTCTAATCTCTCTCCCTTTCTGCTTATGCCTCTTGGGAACATTGGTGTCTTTGTAAATGCACCAACTCAAACCCCATCATGGTTATATTAAAGTCAGTGAGTTGAATAGAAATAGACTCTGCCTGGCCATACCATTTCCAAACACATGCTCCTTTGAGTCATTGCTGCAGAAGTTCAGTGTCACCGCCCTGTGTTATGTGTCCAGAAGTCTCTCAAAGTCTACCAGAAACAGGTTAATTATTGTTTTACCCCCGTATCAAGGTATAACCATTCTGTGATTCTCAAGATTCCTTTTGTGTTAGAACACACACTGAAGAAGTATTAAGACAGAATCTCAGTAGGCAAGACTCATATACTCCTCATTCAACATAATAGTTAGTCTAAATCATCTTATATAAAATCCATTCCTAAAATACAGATTGTGGCTTTTGGACATTGTTTGTGTGGAAAGACACATGGTTCCAGAACTTCAACTTGATTGTCAATCTAGGGAAGGGAGGAAGGGAAGAGAGAGAGAGAGAGAGAGAGAGAGAGAGAGAGAGAGAGAGAGAGAGAGGAATTACTGATTTCAGTATGAACGATACATAATGACCATTCACTCCAGCCACTGAGTCAAGAGAAGAGTCTTACAGTCTTGGACACGAATACTCTGTTCATCCCGAGGCTAATTAGAGGCAGAAATAGACATTAGAGCTGGGAGATGTATCACACTGCTTGGGCCCTGGGAGCGAGCACTGATGATGACACACAAACATTCTTCCCACCTTCCTGACGTGCATACCTTCATGTATATGATGAATTTGTGAGGTCACGTAGTTTTCATGTTTCCATTCAAACTGCCTGCTCCTTTCGAGATTCAGGACTGACATTCACAGGATGGTGAAGTCTCTGAAGGCCCAGTGTCTTTGACAGCCCACATCCTGTGTATTCCCAAGCCAGTTCTTGTTGGGTCTGTCTTCCCCGTGAGAACACTGACTCCTAAGGACAAATGCTACATGCTCTTTTTGTCTAGGTTAGCATGCATAGCCTGGAGTCTGGCACACAATAGCCTTCAGTGGCTATTCATTGAATAAAAAATGAACAAACCTTGTTTCTCCAAGATTTGAACCAGGTGTGGAATTCTAGGACCCAATTGTGAAGAAAAGTCATTCCCCACTCTGGGTGTTGTTGATCAAAGAAGTCCACCTTCAGTTCATGTCAAATGCTCTCCTATCTTTGCAGGGCTGCATGGGGACCGTTTCTTTAAATTTGGGGTAGACTGGAAAGGTTTTGTATGCAATAATGTTAGTGTTCTTAAAATGCAGGTGCAATGATATCGCATGGCCCTCACTATAAAGTCCACAATGAGTTTTATTTTCTGAATAAGTATTGTTATAGCTTACACAATGCAAACCCATGTAATTGAAAAGAATGAGACCAGTCATCAGTGGGCAGTGCTTATTTGAGTATAAGAGAAGCCAAAGTCTTCAGGTGTCTGCAATTTTATAATTGTACTTGCTTGGAGAGCTTATTAAAGCCTTGCAGGTGCAATGTTTCATCACAGAGTAGTGAACCCTTGATAGATATGCATAATAAACAGAGTTTGAAATATGTTTTTATTCCAGGCCATATGGTCCTGTCTGGAGTTTCCTGGATCTTTGGGTCAGTTCACTGCTGAAAGATGGGCTTGCAAGGACCCACCTCTCAGAGCAGCTGTCAGAAGCCCTATCAGAAGGAATCTGCAGTTGCATGATTATTCGCTTTCTGTGGCTCTTAGATATAAACCCAGCCTTCCTCCAGAGCTGAAAGGTGCTGAGCGAAGTCTCTTCCCTGAACAGCTTGTGGCCACATCACCAAGCAGTGTCCTTCCTTGTCCTTAAGAAGCAGACTGGCGAGTCTTGTACATTAGGCCAGGATGGGCAGTCTGGGTGAGGTGTTGCCCACCTGGGCTTGAACTTGGTGCCAGCAATGTGAAAACTGAAAACATATACAGTTGCATTTTACAGAAGTGTCACTGTTCTTTTTTGCCTCTGCTCTTTGTTGCTCATTTCCCCGCATTTCTCAGTGCTAAGCAATCACAATGGCTGCTGCACTCGGGCTCTCTGAGTATTATACTGGCCATATGGTAAGCTTGTTTTCCCTTTGTTAGCGACAGAAGGAAGCATTGACATCATTGACAGTGGCTTCTTAAGGAACCTCAGCTATGATTTATTTAGCATTCATTCTATACATATAGGGACACTGGTAACTGACCAGAGACTTGGTCTATGAATTAAGGAATCACAAGAATGCATTCTAATTCTAAACACTGAAAATGTATTTTTTATATTGGAGGAAGAGTAAGTTCTGTAATCTTTTCCTGATTACTCAGAAAAGTTTAACTTAGCATTTTGACCATTATTTTGGTGAAAAAGATATTATCTTTTTTAAATAATTGTTTTCCCTATGCTTTTATGTTGCTGACAAAAGGTGCAGTTTAATACCTACTTACCGCCGTTCGTTCTAAGTAATGTACATTGAGCATGGGGATGTAGGATCCATGTACTTCTTGACTTTCTGGGGTGTCAAGTGTGGAGTATAAGATAGACATTAAACAAGCAGCTGCATGTCTTATACAATGAAATAGTAGTTAACTGTATCAAGGGGAAAATTAGGGGAAAAAAGTTAAGAAATGTTAAGATTCTCACATCGATTCAGGATGTATTTTGGAAAAACATAATTTGAAAGACATAAGGCACTCAGGGTAAACTACTTATTTTCATTTGCTCCCATGTTAACTGTTGTCATAATTTTCACATTTACTATGATATCAGCATTTCTTTACTACAACCCTAGAACCTAGAACCTAGCCTTTCACATGAACACGGAAATATCTGCCTTTGTTAATTTTATGTGTGACACCAAATGCTTATTCTAAAGGCTAATCTTTTTAAAGTCTATTTTAGGAACTGCTTTTTATTGAGGAACTGATTTTAATCTGTAGATAGAACAGTATTTTTAAGGACTATAAAATGATAGCAGTACTACAACTTTATATAAGGTGTGTATTTTAGGTAAGGGATATGAGTGTATGATGAAAGATACTTTCTCCAGAAACTCTAGTTTATACTTCAAAGGTGCTACCATTCAAGTTCAATGATTTGCCTTAGGAGAGGACAGCAACCTTATTCCACAGCATCAAGAGATTTTAGAATTATCATGGGAAAATATACATGAGAAATTCCCAGAATCACATCCAAGCTCACACAGAGGTTGCCATGAGAGATGGTATCAACCAGACAAGGCAGATTCACATATGAGATGAAGACGTAAAATCAGTGGTGTCTGGTTGTTCATAAAATACTGATGTCTGGGTTGTTCATCCTGGATTGCTAAGAGTTTAAGACCAAGGTGGGGATGATGAAACTATCGTTTTATTGAGATCATTTCAAGACAATCATTTACTCCCTTTTTCCTCACTTCCCTCTCTGTTTGCTTCCCCACCTCCAGATCTTATACTCATCTTTATTCTCCCCTTTAGATTTCTCTTTCTTTTCCTTTCCTCACTTTTCCTTCAACACGTGCTCATTCACCATCTGCATGGGAGAATGAGGAACTATTCATTGTGTGGCATATTTTGAAGTAAAAGGATGAAGTCTCTTTTTTAGCCACAGGAGTCATCCATCTACACATTGAGATGAACAATAAAAAAATGAATGTACAAGCAAGGCATTTATATTTAATAAATTGTACAAAATTAGAGTACAGGATGATGTGAAAGAGAATGGAGCACTTGGGGATAATTTAAACTGAAGCATCAGAAAAAATCTGTTATGGGGATAGATTTCGGTGAAGAGTGGAATGGCAGCAAAGAGACAAAAGAATAGCAGATGGAAGGAAACGGCAACATAAACGCCATGGGGTGGACATGTACTCAGCACATTCTATGAAGAGGAAGAAGAAAGCCAGTGTTTGTACAGAATGGCAAAGAACAGAGAGGTGGATGTCGGACACCAGGCAGAGTCTGTCCTGGAGATCTAAAAGAACGTGTTTTGCTCTTAGGAGACTGATGTTACAAGCTGTTCCTCCTCCTTCCACCTACCATATAGACCATCCGGTACTGGACTTTCCACAGTAGTTCTGATTCTTTGTGCTCCGTACAGTCCTCCTGTTTCAGATTTGCAAGGTTTCATGTCCTTCTCTGCGGAGATCATAGGCTCTGGAGTTGGAGGCTCAGCTTCAATTATTAGAATTCTGTCAGCCTCATATCCACATTTTGTTTTGTTTTGCTTTGCTTTTTTCTTACTTCTGTTAACAGTCACTTCAATTACCATCTCTGTGTGAGGATGCTAAAATTAAAACTACTGTCTCAGACTGTGCTTTTATCTTATATTTGGATGTCAAGAAAATCATCTTAAGGTCATTATAATCAAATTTTACTCTTGTCCCTGCTTCTGTGCCAAAACTTGTCTCTGCCCAATGTTCCCCAATCCACAATTGGCACAATTATCAACCAAGTTGTTGTTTGCTTTCATAGCTCCTTTATCATTGATTATCAGTACACTGCTGAATCTTGTTGCTTTTATTTGAACCATTGAATCCACTCCCTTGATGTGGGATTCCCCTATGTATGCTGTGAATATACTTTATTACCATTCGCTAATAAAGAAGCCTTTCTGGCCAATGACTTAGCAGAGAAAAGCCAGGCAGGAAATCTGAACAGAGATATATATAGAGAGAGAGAAAGAAAAGGAGGAATCAAAGAGGCACCGTGTAGTTGCCAAAGAAGACAGTTGCCAGAGTCAGAACCTTATCTGGTAAACCACAGCCTAGTGACAATAGACAGATGAAAAGAAATGGATTAATTTAAAATGTAAGTGTTAGTTAGAAATATACCTGAGTCGTTGACAAACAGTGTTATGATTAATATAGTTTCTGTGTGATTATTCTAGTCTGGGTGGCCATGAAAATAACTAGCAATTTTCTTTTATAAATGATGCCAATGTGGGGATCCCATGTAGCTGCTGAGGGGGAAGGACACACCAGAACCTTACCATGTAAGCATCAGTCTCATGGTAACACACAGCTTAATAGAAACAGATTAATTTAAGATGTAAGAGTTACTTAATAAGAAGCCTGAGCTAATAGGTCAAACAGTATTGTAGTTTCTGTGTGATTATTCAGGTCTTGTGGCTGGGAAATGAATAAGCAGTCTCTGGTTACACTCCCTTCTCTCTGTTCTTACTTATGACACTTCTGCCATCACTATCTGACTGAGTACCATCACTCCTACCTGCTTACTCCATTCTTGCCATGCTTAGGTCTGTTCTTCTTAGAGGTAAACTTTTAAAACTGCAAACTAGCTAAAATTATCCCCCATTTAAAAATCCCTCAATGATTTTTCTATCTCTGTTGGAGAAGTAATCAAAATACTTACAGTTTTTGGTCTTCCTTGTGATTATTACTGTCGTTCTTTTTGGTGTCATTGAATCAATCACCTTTTTAATGTTTCTCTCATGGGTTTTCTCACATCTGAGTTTTCACAGTGTTATTCCTTCTTTTGGATTGCTCTTGTCTTTGTTCTTCTAGAGTCATGAACATCTGTCATGTTATCTGGCTGCTCAGCATTGGTTGAATACACTTGTTCCACTTGAGAGATATTCAGACTTCTGAGTTTTATCTCTTCAAGGTGTAGGATGAGAAGTCTCTGGTTTCATTGGGCCAGGGTGTTATGTGATCTAGCATTTGGATTCATGCATGTGAGAATTTAATTCAAAGGTGCACAGATGGATAAAGGCAGAATCTTTTATCTTGGTGAGGATGGAAGCAGAGAATCCCAGCTCTTGAGAATGACAGTGGTTGTAAGATCTAATCTATAGTAGAGATTAGGCTGAGATATAGGTGGCTTCAGGGGTCAAAAGAAGGAATTCAAGAAGCAAAAGGAGCAGTGGTACCCACTTCCATTTGGCCATTAGTCGTAGAGGTAGTTTCTTTGGTCAATTGACTACATAGTACATGTTTAAGCACTGCACCTGAAAGCTACATTGCAGCTTATTTCCCTAGCATACCTCCTTTTCTTCTCCATCACTGTGTTTTTTAACCTTCTTTTGCTGCTGCCTAATGCCTGACAAAAATTAATTTAAGGGAGGAAGGATTTCTTTTGGCTCACAGTTGGAAGGGATATAAATCCATCATAGTGACAGGAAGCCCCATGGGGACTGGATATTACTCAAATCTCAATATGTCAGGGAGGCATAAGGACAGGAAGTATGTGGGATGAAAACTTTGAAGGCTTACTCCTACAGTGGTGCACTTCCTCCAAGTATTCCCACCTTCTAAATCACCAGGGACAGCAGCCTATGTGGGAGGCATTTGATGTTTAAACTATAGCAATCAGTGACAATCAGTCAGGGTCAGATTCTGCTAAGAAAGAGTTTCATTGACTGAGGGGACTATAAGACACCACCTCATTGTTGGATCCGTGCGCTCTAGTTCATTAAGCAAAGTGGTCCATTAGCCATGTCCCATACTTTCTGATTTAAACAGATTTTTCTAATTGTGCAGGCTTCATGTACAGGCTTAGCTGTTACTGCCCTCCTGAGTTCCTGTATCAACCCACTTATTTGCTATATGAATCTTACCAAGGTTATTGAACCTTGCCAGATGTCAGCAGTCTTCTTTGTAGAATATAGATGCTGATAATATCTGATAGGTTCATTGCAAAAACGAAAGACCTTGGTGCATAGTGAAGTTTTGATATGGTATCCAGACAGTCAGTAAATGTTATAGTTGTTTCTTATGTCCCCTCTCTCTTTCCATTTAACTTTTCAGAGACAATGATTAAATGCTCACAGAGTGATAATTGGAAGATTACCTCCTTACATACAGGCTGCAATTGTGAATTTAAAAATTATAACATGCCATCATATCCTCTATTTCCTCTATTCCTTTTTTTTTGCTTGACACATATCCATGCTATAAATTCATAAATATAGGATAGGTGTTGCCCATCTGTCCTGAATGTCAAGTTAGAATACTCCTATTATTCTCTCAACTAGAGGAGCTGCAGTAGCACCCGGTGTTCCAGGAGCATCGCCCAGAGTTCCATGTCAGTACTGACTTCTTGTCCTGACCCACAGCTGACCCGTTCCCACAGACCGTAACCCCGTCCCAGATGCTGTACTTTCCCCTGGCACCCAATTTCACTGCTTCTCAGCGCTGAGCACTTTGTGCTGACTCTACGTCCTCAGAAAGCTGTTGGAAACCAGATGGAGGAAGAGATGGAACAGATTTTCCCTCCTCACCCTCCCAGACTTGGAGAGCAATAAAAGCCCCAATTGCAGCCACTGAGTAGTGTGTGTTCGACTTTGCTAGGAGTCAAGCCTTCTTCCCAGGTCTATCTGCATTAATTTATTTAATGCTTACCATTATCCTATGAAGATATGCTAATACCTCAATTTTACAGAAGAGGAAACCAAGTCCCAGCGGGGGAAAAGGCAGGAAAGAGGGTAGAAAAAGGGGCTAAGGGACAGAAGGAGCCCTTTTGATGTACCTCTGCCTGGGAAGAACACTGGTTCCTTTAATAGCGACTTTTGGCTGTAGCATAAGTTGCTGGGTAATTAATATAGATGGAGAGATTGTAGAAGGTGATACAGACATATACCTAGTCTCAGATCAGCTTTACAATTATGAATTTTTATATGATCCCTTTTAATTGCTTGCTATTTGCAGCACCCTCCCCACCCCAGCGTAATAGAAAGAGTAGGAATAATAGTTAATTAAGAAGTCTGTGGAGCTCATTTCTGGCTAATTGGCATTTTCCTATAAAATATTTAAAATTAGCTTTGAAATTCAAAGACTCTCTTTTTAGAGAGTTGTGGCTCTTGTTACCAACAGTTCCCATCTGCAGGTGGGGCCTCCTGTGTTGGGGTGATTTGGGTGATTTTCGAAAACTCTGTCCAGCTTCTTGTGTTCACTTGGGGAGAGGACAGGAGAGTCTTATTGTACGTCTTTCTTTGTTTAGATCCTCCTGATGTCTTTATTTTTCTAAAGAAAAAGGCAGCAGCCGGTGTGCCAGGTCTCCTGCAGCATGCTACCCAGCTAATGCTCGTCTTCAATTGTAATGAACTTGTACTGTTCAACCAAACTCAGAGAATCACATTTTCAAAGTTAGTGTGTGGGCAATTGCCAGAAAATAGGCTTCAAACTGTGTCCCCAGAAGGCTTTCTTTCTCTGGCTTTGACAGACGTTGAGAGAGATGCTCATAAGCCCCTAGCAAGACCAGGTGGGTGGTTTGGGACTCTGAGCCCAGTTGGCAACCACAATGAAAGAGCATGGTGCATTAGTTTCCCATGGCTGTGCTAGCAAATTACCCTAAACCTTGTGTCTTAAAGACAACAGAAATATATCCTCTCACAGGTCTAGAAGCCAGAATTCCAAAATTAAGGTGTCAACAGGATCTGTAATCCCTTGCAGAGGTTAGGGAAGAGAATTTGTTCCATGATTCTCGATTGGCTTCTGGTGGCTGCTAGCATTTCTAGCATTTCTTGGCTTGTGAACATTTTATTTGTCTTCACCTGTATCTCTGCATCTTCTTCCTGGTGTTGCTTCTTTCTTTTCTTCTTTCTCTTACGTTGCAGGAGTGGCTGACATGCAGGGCTCACTATTATCCAGATTGTTATCTTGAGATTCTTAGTTATATTCGAAAAGACTCCTATTCCAGATAATGTCACATACACAGCTTTGGCACCACGTTTTGAGGCCCTGTTTAACTCATCCTACATGGCGACTGAGAAGATTTCTTTTGATTGAATGGGAATGAAGGCAGGTTTCAATTGAGCTGTGGGCTGCAATGCATTTAGGTGCAACTGAGCATTTAGCATCTCTATGGTCCTAAATGGTGATCCATTTGTTTTTTAAGGAGTAGCCTGGTGGAATTCCCTCTTCCCTTAGCATAATGCTTCCCTAGCTGGAGTCTCAAACACGTCCAGGCCTCAAGCACTCTAACTCTGGGATTGACGCTATATCAAGCACACTGTCATAGATGCCAATGTATGTAACTGGTAAGTCTCAAACTTGGTTAGACATAAAAATCATCCAGTATCGTTGTCAATGTGACTATGTTTAGAATGAGCAGAAATTTGCTTTCTTGTAGTTCCGAGGGTTCCAGTTGTGGTTTCTTCTGAGGTCCTCTGTTTAGACTGCAGATGACCTTGTTGTTACTGTGCACGCCCTTACCTGGTCTTTCTTGTGGTCATTTGCAATCCCTAATCTCCGCACCCTCTCTGTCTCCTAATTACCTTTCTTTCTTTTTTTCTAGTATGTGTTCTGTATTGTCCCAAGTAATGGCAGTGGAGGAAAAATCCAAAAACTTAGTGTTAGCCAGGCACTGCTCATGCTATCTCATGTGACCTTCACAACAACCTTGGGAGTCGGTCTCAAAGTTTCCACTGGCATGTAAGAAATAGTAGAAGGTTTCTTCCAGCTAGCAGTGTGTTCCTTTCCCAGATAATCTACATCATTTTATGGTTTGCTAATCCCTAAAAGCATTAAAAGTTTTCTCTCTGCCCTAATCACAATTAATCTGGCCATTGCAAATTCTAATGGCACTTCTAACAAGTGAAACCTCTGTGAGTTTGTATATGTTATCAGTTGGTTCTTTTTGTTTTACTATTATTATTTTAAAACAATCTATTCTCATACCAGACCCAGTTCCAACTCCCTCTTTTCCTTCCACTCCCCCTCATTCTCCTTACCCCGCCTCCACACACTCCTCAGAGAGGGTAGGGCTTCCTATGAGGAGAAAAAAAGTCTGTCACATCACCTTGAGGCAGGACCAAAACTCTCCCTCCTATATCTAGGCTGATCAAGATATACCTCCATAGAGAATGGGCTCCAAAAAGATATATAAGTCCTGGTCCCATTGCCAGTGGCCCCAAAGATGGCCCAAGCCACACAACTGTTACCCACAATAAGAGGGCCGAGTTTGGTCCTATGCAGTTTCCCCTGTTGTCAGTCTGGGATTAATGAGTTCCCACTAGCACTGATCAGTTGTTTGTGTGGGTATCTCTATCACGGTCTTGACCCTTTTGGTTATATTATCTCTCCTCCCTCTCTTTGACTGGATTCTGGGAGCCTGGGCCAGTGCTTAGCTGTGGATCTCTGCATCTGCTTCCATCATTTGCTGGATGATGACATTGTTGTATGATGACAATTAGTCATCAATCTGATTACAGGGGAGGATCAGTTCAGATACCCTCTCCACTACTGCTTAGGGTCTTAGATGGGGTCATCCTTGTCAATTCCTGTGGATTTCTTTCCCTGGTTCCAGGTTTCCTGCTAACCTCATAATGGTTCCCTCAGTGAAGATTCCCTCAGTGAAGATAACTCTTTCCTTGCTCTCTCTCTCTCTGTCCTTTCCCCATTTTCCACCATCCCATTTACGCATGTTCTGCATGCCCCCTGCTTTTTTTCTCCCCTCCCCTTCCAGCCTCCTTTCTCCCCCTCCTCATCTCCCAAACATTTGCTCAACTGTGCTTATAGCAGCATTATTCCTAAGAGTCAGAACCTAGAAACAACCTAAATGACCCTCTACTGAAAAATGGGTAAAGAAAATGTGGTACATTTACACAATGGAGCACTAGTCAGTGGTAAAAAACAATGACATCTTAAAATTCACATGCAAATGGTGGAAGTATAAATGAAACAAAACAAAAACATCCCGAGTGAGGTAACTCAGACCCAAAAAGACAGATACAGTATGTATTCACTCAAAAGTGGATATTAGATGTAAAGCAAAGGATAACCAGCCTATAGTCCATGACTCTAGAGAAGCTAGGTAACAAGAAGAACCCTAAAAGTTCTGCATACACATGTATATATGTATACCTATAGGTATACAAGTATACCTAGATGTACATAGTATATGTGGATAACTCTAGGAAGGGGAAATAGACAAAATCTACTGAAAACATTGGTTTGTTTTTCTTAATTATTTTCTATACCTGCTTGACTATGTTTGATTATCCATTATGATTACATTTAAAAATTTATAATAGCACTTAGAAATTTAGAATATTGGTACCTTCATTCAAAAGGATTTGGGTGTGCATCTTCCATGTTCTTGGGTACTGTGAGTGTAATTTCATGAAAGTGTTGAGTAATTAGGAACGGTACTTCCAAATAACTAGCTTAAGTAGAGCCACTGCCACTAATATCCCTAATAATATAAGTCTTATTTAGTGGTTCTATTGTTATAAATAGATACCATAACCATGGCAACTATTATAAAGGATAATATTTAACTGGGGCTGGCTTACAGTTCAGAAGTATGGTTCATTGTTGTCATGGTGAAAAGCATGGTACAGGCAGGCAGATATGGTGCTAGATAAGGCCACACTGACTCCAATAAGACCACACATTTTAATCTCTTCAAATGTCACTCCCTAGGAGCCTATGGAACCCATTGTCATTCAAACGACCATATTGTGGTCATAGTTTTCTGCATGTGGGATTGCATGCTAGGCTTTCCACATGACATGATAATGGATCTTCAGAAAACAAAACAAAACAAAACAAAGCAAGTTTCAAATTTCCTAACATTGGAAAATTCTAATTTTTAAACAAGCTCTCAGATGTTAAGATGGTGATGCCTATGCCTCTGTGCTTAATTTCATTTGCTTGGAATACTTGTTTCCAGCATTTCTCTTAAAGGTGAATTTTGTTTCTTAATCCACTCAGTTTACCTTTGTCTTTTGATTTGAGAGTTGATATCTAGATATTAATATTTACAATTATTATTGAAAGATTTTTGAGATTGCAGTCTTTTTTATTTTTTTCTTAGTTGCAGATGGTTTTTATTAAATTAGAGCTTTAATTATTTTCTTTCTGAAATCTCTTGGCCATGCTTATTTCCATCGGCAATTTGAAGTATTGCTTCAGTATTCTATTTACAGCTTTTATTTTTGTCTGCTTGGATAATAGAAACTTAATTTTTCTCCTTCAAGTATGGCAGCTATTTTTGCTACATATAATAGTCTAGGTAGCCACCATCATTGTCCTTTATATGTGACTTCTATTTTTTTCTCCTGTGCCTGTAAATATT
>NW_004949103.1:15220830-15312625 GCF_000317375.1 Microtus ochrogaster
TAATATTTTATATATTATATATGTGAGCTATATATATATAGTTTCAACTATAATATGTCATGGGGGTATTTTTTATTTAGTTTTGCCTAGTTAGTGTTTGTTTCTTGTATCTGTATGAGTATTTCTTTCCATAGTTTGGGAAAGTTCTGTCTTATCATCTTGGTGAAAATCTATGCTTTTTATCTAGGATTCCTCTCCCTCATTTATGCCCATAATTTGAAGGCTTGATCTTCTGTTGTTATTGTTAGTCTTTCTTTTATTTTGCTTTTCAAGGCAGGGTTTCTCTGTGTAGCCCTGACTGTCCTTGAACTCTCTCTCTAGAGCAGGCTGGCCTCCAAATTACAGAGATCCACTTGCCTCTGCCTCTTTAGTACTTGTACTAAAGGTATGTGCCACCACCTCCCTGCTTGATCCTTTGATTATTTCTCAAGTTTCCTGTATGTTTCTTTTCTCTGATTTTTTTTTCCATTTTCTTATTTCATCTAGAGCCTCTACATTATCATTGAGTTCTAGTATCTGTCTTCTTCTTGATTCCTTCAATGCAGAAGGCTTTCCTCTGAGCCTTCTAATTGGGATATTTAATTTTTTGAATCCACCTCAATTCCAGTTTACAGTTCTATTTAGTTTCCAAATCCTTTTAAATATCATTGTCATTTTATTCAGCTATATATATGTATTTTCTGGGACACCATTGAAGCAATTTTTGTCATCTTCTTGGAATTTAGCAAAGTGTTTTTAAATGTCTTTCTCCAATTCTATCATAAATCTTCCATACAACCCAGATATACCATTCCTTGGCATATTCCCAAAGGATTGAACAACCTACTTTCTATATACTTGTTCAGTAATGTTCATAGCTGCCCTATTCACAATAGCCAGAAAATAAAAACAACTTAAATGTCCTTCAACAGATGAAGATATAATGAAAATGTGGTACATATACATAGTGAAATACTATCCAGCTTTAAAGAAAACAAAATTTCCAATAAATAGACAAGTATATAAAAAGATTATATTAAGAAAGCTAACCCAGATCCAGAAACAAATGCCGTTATGTTCTTTCTAATCTGTGGTTCATAGCTTCAAATCCTCAGACAAGAGTAACCGAAAAAAAAAAAAAAAGGGAAAGTATAGAGGGACCATAGATGAGGTTGGGGCCTTGAGAGGGGAATAACATAAGTGTTATGAAGTGGTAAACACAAAAATGGGGAGGGAGATCTGTGTTTGTTATCAATGGTGTGGGAGGTCCTTCTATGTGTTGCTTTTATTGGTTAATGAATAAAGAAACTGCTTTGGGCCTATAGCAGAGTTATAGGGTAACAGAACTAGGTGGGGAAAATTAAACTGAATACTGGGAGAAGGAAGGCAGAGTCAGAAGAAAAGCCATGGAGTTGCCACCAGAAGACACGCTGAAACCTTGCTGGTAGACCATGATCCTCGTGGTAAAACATAAAATAACGGAGATGAGTTGATTCTAGACGTAAGAGCTAGGTAGTAATATGCTTAAGTAATTGACCAAGCAGTGATTTAATGACTACAGTTTCTGTGCGATTATTTTGGGAGTCTGAGCAGCTGGGAACCAACAAGCGGCCTCTTTCAACATCAGCTTGACACAAACTAGAGTCATCTGAATGGAAGGAATCTCCGCGAAATTGGACTGTAAACAAATCTATAGGGATTCTTTTTTAAATTAGTGACTGATGGGGGAAGGCTCAGGCTGTTGTGGGTGGTGCTACTCCTGGCCTAAGAAAGCAATGAGAAGCAAGCCAGTATGCAGCACTCCATGGTCTCTGTATCAGCCTTCTTACTGATTTAGTTCTTTCCTTGGTTTCTTTCAGTGGGCTGTGACTTTTGATATGTAGTCCAAACAAACCCTTTTCTCCTCAAGTTGCTTTCAGTTAGGCGTTTTATCACAACAATAAAGACCTTAACTAAGATAGACTACCACTATGCAGGAGGGAGAATTACACTTATCTATGAGTATAAGGACAAATATTTAGAATGTATTTAAGGGTTATATATATATAGGTTCTCTGCCAAGATCTATGACTACAGTAGCCATGGACAGTTGACTAAGTTACCAGTACCAGGCATAATTTTCCTGTGGTTGATCAGACCTTAAGGCTGATTAGAGAGCTATTTGTTAAGCATATCAAGTATGCCACTATTGTACCCTCAATGTTACTGTGCCGTGCTGGTCTTTATTGTGACAGTCCAAAGACATTCTAGCTGGGTAGGTTTTCTTTCCTCTTGGAAGCTTGCCTGGCTCTTTCTGGCATCATGAAAGCTAGTTCTCAGGGAGGAGGCTTGCAGGTTAGGTTCAGGTCAGGTCCTCTAGCTCCTGTATCTAATCTGTATATTGTCTTTAGCACTGGGAACGTAATATCCACTTCTGGGGCAGGGGACAAGGGCGATAGCAATAACCTTAATGTTTTGGGAATCTGCTGGAAAAACTGAGGAACAGTTCAGAAAAGGGCTTCTCATGCCTGGTGTTAAGGTTTGTTAGATAGTCTGTGGATCTTTGGAGGGAGTATTGCTAGCCTAGGTGGGAAGATTTCAACTAAAATATATGTGTGTGTACACACAGACTTAAATGCAACATCAGTAATTTTAGGTAATAATGGTTCCTTATGACTTTTTCAGATATCCTCACTCTTATCTTATCCTCTTCCCTCATTCTTCTGTATTTATCTCCCTCACCCACCCTAAGTTAAGCATCTTATTTTCCTCTTCTGATCACTTGTACCCTGCTATTCCTATCTTGCTTCTCCTTGACTTTTCTAGTTTCTACAGTTACTCCAGGTTATATACTCATATATGGATTTAGATCTAGGAGCCTCAGACGAGAAAGAACATGGTATGTGTGTCTTTCTGGGTCTGGGTTACCTCACTGAATAAGGCTACTTTATAGTTTCATTCTTCTGCTTGAAATTTTCCTTTTGCAAGGATGAATAACATTATTCTATTGTATATATTAACTACATTTTCATTGACCATTTATCAGCTGAAGGACATTTAGCTTGTTTCCTAATAATCATGGCTGAACAAGTGCATGAGGGTTATTTGGATTAATGATGACTTTTGCCTTCATTATTTTTCATTTGGCTCTTCTGGACAAATTATGTATATAGTATGCATAGATATATATGCATGCAAAAGAATGTATATATATCTCTATATATTATATATATATGTTTGATGTGTGTGTTTTGTCTTGAATCCACAACTATGTAGAATATAGTGCTAACATGGGGTTCTTATAACTAGAAGAGCTTGACTGAAAACAAACCTAAAACCTTATATCCCTGCATCTTTCCACAGCCTTGTCCCATATTTACTCTGACTCTATAATGGGTACCATTTTTATCCTAGTATGCTGTGTAGCTGTCCAAACTCCTATTGGTCTGTGTTGACTTTGCCTCCAACTCTGGTTAAAGAAAGAAAGCAAATTCTCAGAAGTGCTTTTTCTCCTGCCAAGATCTGGGACCTCATAAATCATGGTGACAAGAAATGTGATGATGGTCTCTTTCCGTTCCCGAGGAGATTGGAAGAGGAGAGGCGTGCAGGTTCCGGTGTGGTTTTGTAATTTTTCCCAGTGATGGCCTGGTGAGAAGGATTCCAGCAGGCTAGCTCCCGAACCTAACTAGGTAATTCTCCACTTGAGTGTTCCTGCAGTGAGAATGCAGAGACATCCACCAGTGTCACTCAGGCAGTTTAGTGCTTGCTGCTGCACTCCTGGCAGTTAGCAATGAAACTGTCAAGATTTCCTTTTGTTCCCTTCCAAGCAGGCAGGGCCTCATTTTTATCCCCTGGTTTAGCACATGAATCAGTCCTTTTGTATATGATCAGTGGGACTGTGTGTGTTTTCAGAAACTGTCTGGCTTTGTACCTGGCAGGCTTTCTTGTTGGGCAGTGGTAGTTCTCCAAGTGGGAAAGAAAACATGCCTGTTCTCACGTAGCCCCAGACTGATTTACAAAACAGTGGAGATTACTGTTTTCTATCTGAGTATTGGGCTTTTGTTGCTTTGAGACAGAGATGTGTTATTCTGTACTTAAATTGGATTCTTAAAAAATGAGATTATTGAAAGGAAGGGTATTTCCCTTATTATACTTGGCAAAGGCAGAGGCATTCGTGCAAATGACAATGGATAAGTGAAGAAGGAATGTCTTATAAGTATTTTTAGTCCTGTAAAGCTTAATATGTTTGACTGCTCTGTATTTTCATTTTTCTAAGTGTAATTTCATTTAAAAATGTCAACAGAACTTGGCTTAATGCTTTGCCTACACCGTTTATAAAACACTCTCTAATCAAAACACATTGCTTGTCTCTTGATACAACTGTAACTGGGGTCATGTATCAACCAGTCTGTCAAGAATGTTTTGTCTGCATAATATCTGACTCCATAAACAAAACTCTTAAGATTCAGAGACCTACAGATGGATAGTAGAAGAGATAAACAGTATTTCTCAATAACTTGAAAAATATAGACAGATATAAAAGAAAAATGTGATTAGAGCTTGATTATATAAATATTTAGCTACAGGACTCACTCGGAATGAAAACAATACTGAGTGCAATTAAAATCTGATTTATTATATGAATGTTCATTTTCTCCTTGCTTATTGAGGGATATGGCCATCTTGTTAAACTAACCAACCTTTCACTTGATTTCCAAATGAAGAAATGTGTCTTAGTTGGTCATAGAACAAGTTCACTGACTGTGATTTTCACAAAGAAAATGGTCAGTGTGAAGATAACCATAATCGTAGAATTCTGAGAGACTTAAATAATATTTAAAAATGTAAACTCTATTACCCTTCTCAAGCAATGAAAATAACTGGGTAATGATTTAGAGATTTCTCCCCATTTTGGTCTTTTAGCATAGAGTAGAATGATTTTAGAGAAATCACAGAAATTATAATGAATATTGTATTTACGTACATGTGAAGTTTTTGCTCAAATGATCCATGTTTTTGGTGTTTCTTTCCTTTTTTGGTATTTCATAATTTCTGACATATATTTTTAATGTATCTGACTAAATTTACTCCCATTCATTTCTCTTCAGTTTCCCCTATGTCATTCCATCACTTTCCTAACTCCATGTTTTATATTTTAACCCACTTCTCTTATGTTTTTTTTCTCTCTCTCTTTTTTTGGTTTTTCGAGACAGGGTTTCTCTGTGGTTTTGGAGCCTTTCCTGGAACTAGCTCTTGTAGACCAGGCTGGTCTCGAACTCACAGAGATCCACCTGCCTCTGCCTTCACAGTGCTGGGATTAAAGGCGTGTGCCACCACCGCCCGGCTTTCTCTTATGTTTTTATTGCTATGAAGAGACACCATGAACGTTTACTTCATATAAAGAAAATATTTAATAGGAGTGAGTGGCTCACTTCAAATTTCAGAAGTTCAGTCCATTATCATCATGACAGGGAGCATGGTGATGTACAGGTTGCCATGGTGCTGGAGCTAAGAGTGCTACAACTTGAGGGTAACAGGAAGTCAATTGACTCACTGGGCAGCATTCCAAGCATAGGAAACCTCAAAGCACAGGCCCACAGTGACACACTTTCTCCAACAAGGCCATACCTACAGCAACAAGCCACATCTTCTAATAGTGCCACTCCCTCTGAAATTATGAGGGTCAATTACATTCAATCTACCATTTTTCACTAGCTGACCCCCATAAACTTAAAAAATATCATAAAACAAAATTCGTTTAGTCCAACTTCAAAAGTCATTATAATCTATCAATTTCAACAATGTTTTGAAAAAGTCCAAAGTTCAAAGTCTCTTCTGAGACTTATGCAATTTCTTAACTATAATCACCCAAAAAAACCAAAATAAAAAAGTGGATCACATACTTCCAACATATAATGGCAAAGGTTCTATACTGGCACTCTAAAATGCAGGGAAGGGAACATAGTGAACTCATAGAGTAGACAAAAAGAAGATCAAAGTGAGCATATTGAGGACATACTGAGGGCATACAGTGAGTGGATAAAAGTAAGATCAAAATCCAGCTGGGCAAACCCTAACCTCTGCAGCTAGCTCCGTGCCTAATGTCAAAATGCTCTTCATATCTGCAACTCTGTTTAGCTTTTTTTTTTGTTTTTTTTTGTTTTTTTTTTTTTTTTGGCTGCAACATACTTCTTTCTCTTTACCTAGTTCTACTCCCCATTAGAACTATTTTTTGGCAAGTATCCCATGACTCTGGCATCTCTAACATCTTGAGTTCTTCAAGGAAATCCGGCCTTCAACTTCACAGCTTTATGCAATGGCTTTTCTACTATGCCTTCATTTAGGGATACCCCTGACACATGCCTGACCTCAGTGGCTTTATTAGATAACTCCTTTCTTCTGTCCTTAAATCTGAACCCAGAACCATGTGACCAAACCTGCCACGTTCTACTGCTTGATGGAGATGGAACATGGTTCTCTTATTCAATTAGGTCTTCTACAGCTTTCTGTCTTTCACTGCATAACTTTGACTGTCCTGAAACTTGCTCTGTACACCAGGCTGGCCTCAAATGCAGAGAGCTCCAGCTTCTGCTTTCCCAGTGCTGGGATTAAAGATGTACTCCACCATAATGGGCTCTAAGCTTTTCTTTAGTTCCTTTAGAACTAAAGAAAATTTTAGAAATTGAAAACTTGTTGGGTAGGATCTTGCCCTGAGGTCATCACTCCCTTTATTCTATTTCTTAATCCATCTATCTCCTTGAACACAGATTTAGCTCTATTCCACTTTCTGGTATTCTATTTTTTTTTTCTCAAAATTTTTATTTTGTAATTCACCCTCCTCAGCTTGCTCCTTTTCATTACAAATCTTTACTAGAGTTATCATCAAAACCACACAGCAGAGTCTATAATAGGCTGTTTTGAGATTTCTTCTGCAAGCAGAATTAAACCAAAATTCTTTGCTTTAGCCTCAAGCAGACTCTTTGGACAAGGGCAAATTGTAACCACTTTCTTCCCAAAACATCACAAGAATAATTTCTAGGAATCATGCTAAAATTTTTCTCTGAAATGTCTTGAGTGAGCTCTTCCCCACCCCATAGTTCAAATAAGTTTTAGTGCCAGTGCCTTCTATGCTCCTACTAGTATGGCCCATTAAACAGTGCTTAAAGCATTCCACTGCTTTTTTAATCCAAAGTACAAAAGTCCAAATTTCTCCAAACAAACACATGGTCAGGTTTATCACAGCAATACCCAAGTCCCTGGTACCAACTTCTGTATTAAGTAGGTTCCCTATTGCATCAAGAGACACCACAACCATCATAACTCTTATAAAGAAAACATTAAATAGGGTGGCTAGTTTACAGTTTTAGAAGTTCATTCAGTCCATTATCATCATGATGGAGCATGATGAAGTATAAGCAGATCTGATACTGATGCTGAGAGTCCTATATCTTGCAGGCAGAAGGAAATAGACTGACTCATTGGGAGGTATTCCAAACATAGGAAACCTAAAAGTCTGCCCCAACAATGACACACTTTCTCCAATAAGACCATACCTATTGCAACAAAGCCATACCTCCTTATAGTGCCACTCCCTACGAGATTATGGGGGCCAATTACATTCAAACTACCAGACTACTTAATTTACTTAGTGCTGCCTGTATATTGTTGGGTTGTAGGAATCATCTACTGGAGCATGGATAACCTTTCAGAGGCCACATACCTGATGAAAATTGACACTCTATTTGCCAGAAACAATTAATTGTAAATGGCTCTTCAGTTAGAAGTGGGGTTTCATGAGTCTCTTCTTCCATATCAATGAAGGGATTTTTGTGTAGCTTGATATTGTGCAAGTCTAGTATGCAGAGTCCTGTCTTTGATTTCTTTGATTCTTAAAGGGCTGAAGCATCACTCTGAGTTTAGATGGAAGGCATATGCAATGTGATATAGAATGTATATAGAGTCTCTCTAAAATTTGTGTTGAGAACCTAGCTCTCAAAATGATTGTACTATGAAGTGAGGACTTTGGGACATGATTAGATGGTGAGAAAAGGGTCGTTATTAATGGAGTTGATGACCATATATGAAAAGATATGAAGAAGTTCATTTGCCCTTTCTGCCACATGAAGATACACCAAGAATGTGTCATTAATAAACCTGAATATAGTCTCTCACAAGATTCTGAAGCTACCATTGCCTTGATTTAGGACTTCTCATTTCTTTGAACTATGAAAAATTATTGGCCATTGCTTATAAACTAGCCTGTCTTTGTCATTGTGCAACAGTGGCCAAGTAACAGAGGTTGCCATATTATTTTTAAGTTTCTCATACTTGTCTGAGGACTTTACTAGAGCTGTGAACTCACATTTTTTTTCTGAGTTACCAGACAGGTACCAGTTTGCTCATGGGAATATAAGGGACAGGCTTCTCTGAGCACGATACTATCATCTCTTCCAAGTGACCAATGCATTTTCTCAGCTATTAAAAGCTGTACTGTGATGACAAATGGTGTTTTTTACTGAATACACACTATAAAAGTGTGTGTATGTGTATGTGTGTGCATATATTTGTGTGTGTGTGTGTATGTGTGTGAGTGTTCTGGAAAAGACACTGAAATGTGCATTAAGGGAATAAAAGAATGAAACAAATGTCAAAATGACTGATTACATTATTAGAATAAGTAACTTCTTTTAATGTTGGGATAAGGTTTTATTATGCCATCTAGGAAGATCTATAATTCATTAAGTAGAATGTGGATCCATGCCCCCTGTGTCAGACTTGCCCATGCTGGGATTATGTGTCACTCCTGCCTGTCCATGACTGAACTCCTGAACTGAAGCTCCTGCTCAGGTCAAGCATAAAACTAGAAAAGGGCATTATTTCAAGTGACAACAATCACTTTATGCTCTGGTGTGGAACCTGATGCTTTTATGATGGTACAAACGATGCAGTAGCTAAATCAAGCTAAGTAACATGTGCATTAGATCCCAAACTGTACTTTATTTCAGCATTATGTCTGTGGTTAAAAATACAAAGAAGCATTTTGTCTGTCGCCACTGAGATCTCCAGCAGAGCAGGAGAAGGAGGTGCCCAGTGCTCTTCAGTGATATTTGTTCTCAGAACTTTCCCAGAAAGGCTAATGACTCTTTTCCTTTCAGCTATCCATGTTGATGAAGTCAACCTTCAAATGTACTGTGCGTGGTCACTTCTGGATAACTTTGAGTGGAACAATGGGTACAGCAGACGGTTTGGCCTCTTCCATGTTGATTTTGAAGATCCTGCTAGACCCCGAGTCCCGTACAGGTCAGCCAAGGAATATGCGAAGGTCATCAGAAACAATGGCCTGGAAGGCTCTCTGTAAGGAAGATAACTGGGAAATGGCCTTCACAGAAGCTGCTGCTGCTGCTGCTTGAGAGACTGAAGGCTACTTTGGTTATGTTTTCTCAGAGAACAACAAGTTTTGTTCTCAATGATCTGCGATTATAAAATCTGAATCCTGGGAATGTTATCTGTATTTTATTAGAAAGCATCTTAGATAGTAAAATAGAGTATCACAGAAACTGATTTTCAAAATTAGATCTACTTGGAAACTTTAATTTAAATTTTTAGAAAAATTTTCTGGAAAATGAATGAAGCATCTATGAAGATAATGCACAGTTGACTTGCAGCTCTAAAAGCAGAATTCTTAGCATAAGCATAGATTTGTGCTCCTGCTTACTTTGGGTGCATAGCTATTTTTGCTTAGGAAATTTCTGTGAGTGTTTGGTTTATAAAATTTCTAATATTTAATTTAGCACAAAATAACAAAACTAAAAGACACAGTATGCATTCTGTCCAGCAAGAGAACTGCTAATAAATTTAATGAAACATATTTGTTAATATGTTTACAATATATTTTTTCAATGATTTGTCAAATATATATCTTTCTCTTGTCTAATGAACTTTGGAAAATAATAAAAAATGAATTTGAATGGAAAGGGAACATCTTGCTTTACCTCACTTTGTTTTGTTTGCCAGTGTCTGGGATGGAGCACATCACCTTGTGCTTGTTAGGCAGAGTCTCTCCCACCAAGCTGCATCCTCAGCCCCAGAAGCAGTATTTGTGCTAATATTTATCAAAATCCCAGATTCTAGTCACACCACAATACCAAATTCAAAGTGAAGAGACAAACAGGACATCAACCCCATCTTTACATGTGTTTTGTATATTTTTAGAAAATAATTATTTTAAACTGCTTCATTATCAGCATTTATACACATGTGCACCATGTACCCTGATCCTATTTATGCTCTGCTTTGCTCTCCCATGGACTCTCTCCAACATGTTCCCTTTTCTTCTTTTGGTCCTTTCTTCTTAAAAAAAAAAAAAAGAACAACAGTAAAACCATCACGTCTAATTGGCATTTCATGCTAGAATGTTGACTGATCTGGGTGGCTTGTTCCTGTGCAGGTAGTCGTAATTGCAGTGAGTTCCTGTGCGCAATTTCTGTTTTGTCCAGAGACAGCATCTCATAATACAGGACCCCATCCTCTGGCTCTTCCATTTATCCCCTCCCTCTTCTTTGATATTCCTCAAGCCTTGGGTTGGTTGTAATTCTATAAATCTTTATTTTAAAATCTCATGATATAAACACATGCTTTGAGCGGCCAATATGAATGTAAGCAATGGAGATGCAGGGATTTACTACATTGGAAACTAAGATGTTTGAAATGGCCATAGGGTTGGTTGAAGTTGTTGGTTTTCTGAACTTCTTTAGTGGAAGTCAGCAGTAGGTACAGGACTCCTTTGGGGGTTCCATTTGCCCTCTAGTAATCCACCTTATGTTCCATTCTGTCCTTATATGATGATAAGCTGATGGGGAAAATGAGGCAGTTCACATAATATAAGTCAAGTCATACACACACACACACACACACACACACACACACACACACACACACACACACACACACGCTGGTCCTAGGATATCTCACATGAGCTTTTATCCAGCACACTGTTTATTATGATTCCTTGGGAGAACTCTCTGTATTTTCTGGGCAGGAAAAGAGACCAAGGCATTAAGTTGATGACACAGCAGGAAACAGGAAGGGTTTCCAGTCTTCTCCTGCTGCTTCCCTAGGAAACTGTATAGATTTGGCATCCTTGGAAGGCCTTTTCTGTGAGTAGATGAAATGTCATTTTTCCTCTTATAAACTGTGGTCAATTTCTGGATCGTTTTCATGTTCATTATAAGGGAATTATTTACAGTGGGGAACACAATTTCAGTAACTTTGGACAGAGTGAGAAAGAATCGGTCATAGTAGTTCAATAAACATGGATGCACTGGGGAAAATTATATTAAGATTAAAATGGTATACATGGGGAATTCTATTACATCTTTGCCACTGGTTTGTTATTTTTATTGTTCAATGAGACATTATCTCACAATTTGTGTTCATTTACGAAGCACATTTCCAAAGCTTATTTTATTCCTTTCCAATCCAGCTTGTCTTTTTCATTTTTGCCATGCATCTTGTTTACAATTTATATGCCCTCTTATATTATCTTGCACGGCAACTGAGTTTTCCTTTTAATTAGGATACTGCTTTGAGTATTACTTATCCTGTGGGGCAAATTCACAAGTTTTACAACAATACAAATGAGCACTGTGTTTTCCTTTCCAAAACCAGAAAATTAATATTCCATTGTAGATAAAACAGTCTGTCACATTTGGTCTACCAGGTGAAATAAACATTTGCATTGCTCTTGCCTATGCTTCTTCCCAGAGCTGTGGACTTTTGCAGCCCTTTTATGGCTTTCACGGTCCAACTCTTCATTCCAAAGGTGGACGACACAAATTGGGACCCCCCCCCATTAGTCATATAACTTAGTATAAGTTACCCTGGGGTTAAAATGGAAAAACCAACAACAGTAACAAGAAAATATAAAACTCTGATGGACTTCCCCTTCCATCCACAAAATTCTCACAGTCCCTATAGTATTTCAGTTAATATTGTACTTAATGGTTTGTCTTAGCATTTAAGAACAAGATTGGTTGTGCTTTGCCTACCCAAGAATCAGAATTTGAATTCTTTTAATGGAAAAGCAAGAGTTGTTCATTATGCTTAGGCCCCACAAATATGGTATATCTAGTGTGGACGGTCAGCTGAGGGCAGTGATGGTCATGTTTTATATAAAGGAATAATGAGAGATCTCAGTGATAGGTTAGACATACTTGAATTTCTTCGTTATTTCTCCCTTGATTGCTTTACTTTTGAATTTTTCTTTTTCTTGCTATGTGAACACATGTTATCTACTTCTTCATGAACACATTTAAGAAAATTATTTTTTTATGTTTTTAAACATATAGTTTGTTTTAAAATAGAAAGTTGGCAGGTTGCTAAAAATATCCAAAATGACAAGGCTGCTTTGTTCTGATAGGAGGGATGTTTGTCTCCTCACTCCCGAGAAGGGAGGGGCTTCCACCTGAGTCCTTTAGTGCATGAAAAGATGGATGTAATTTCTCATTAGAGCCTCAAACCAAGAAGTTGTCAACCTCAGTGTTTGGCAGGCGACTGCCAGTCATGTTTTTATGTCCTGGGAATTTGTGTTTGGCCTGTAGCTTTTAATTATTTTTACGAACTTGAGAATAATGAATACATTTATAATATATTGAAAGAAATTCCCCAATACTGACTGACCAGAAAAAATAGATTTATATGATAATCCTTAAACACCAATTCTATTACTCAGTGCTAGTCAGAAGGAAAATAGAATGCCGAGCCTTATTACTGGGAGCTCAGAATGTAAATCAAAGCTGATGGAATTAATACTGTTTAATTACTAGCAGCACACCTCACCTGGAGAACACATATTCATCACTCAGCAGAATGTTTTAGGCTGCAGTTGTCCTGGGAGGGATGCGGTGCAGAGCCAAAAGCACTATGTGCTCTAAATAATGGTCTTATAAGGGACTGTCATACCTTAGGATGGCCCTGGGAATGGGCGAGAGCTGTATGCAGAGAGGGTAGAGCAGAGAGGATGAGGTCAAAGTGCTCACTTAAGGTTGGGGGGAGGGATGATTGCCAACAGTAAGAGGTGATGGATGTGAGGTTTTTATGTAGTGTTTTATCAGTATGTGTTTACTGTATGTGATAGTGAGTTGCATTGCGTTGTGACATTTTCATACGTGCATAACAGAAGTTCACTTTGATTCTACCCTGTAATTATTCTCTTATCTGCCCTCCTCACTATGGTTCCCTTGTGAGGGGTATTTCTTGAGGTGAGTAGACTGGCTTGCCACATGTCTGAGCATTGATCAGTGATTGGCACTTGCCATCTTTCCTGCATGGCTATTGGTAGCTGATATCAAGCAAATACAGCATTGTTATAACAAAGAGTTGTGAGGGAATGAATATTTCTGTAAATCTAATATTAAACCAAAATTAAAAATTAAAACTCTAGCCAAGTGCTATTCATCCACTTCCTGACATTCAATGTGCCTCAGCTTCCCCATGTACAAAATGAAGATGTGACGTCATGATAGTCAAATCAGGAAGTGTAATATACAGCAGTATTCATCGAGTGGTTACTACAACACAGCAAGGGTCTAGTAGCACAGGTCATCATGTTTCACTCTGAATTTGTCCACATCAAACCTCTGACAATTCATTAAGTCTGTTTAGGTTTCCTTTCATGGGATCAGACCTGTTACATACAGAAGTTTCTTTGCAAGGCTTTCTGTTAATTTGGGATTTACTGCCCTGCCTGTCTATTCCTCTAATTTAAGTGGCAGACATTTTCCACCAGACCTGACTTTAATCCTTTTTTTAATGTTTCATTTTTTCCCATATTTTCAAAAACAATACTTTTATTTTATATACCAATCCCAGTTCCCTCTTCCTCTCTTCCTCCTACTCCCCATCCATTCCTCAAAGAGTGTGAGGCCTCCCATGGGGAGTCAACAAAGTCTGTCACATCACTTGAGGCAGGACCAAGGCCTTCCTTCCTAATTTAGACTGAGCAAGGTATCGCTCCATAGGGAATGGGCTCCGAAATGCCAGTTCCTGCACTTGAGATAAATACTGGTTCTACAGCCAGAGGCCCCACAAACTGCTCAAGCCATACAACTGTCACCAACATTCAAAGAGCCTGGTTCGCAGACCTCAAATTCTTCAATGCACCTAAGATGCTGACTTTCATTTGTTTGGTTGGCTTGTTTACTAGTAGGTAGATTGTGACACTTCAGAGCTCCTTCAGCAAGAAGATTCCATTATTTACATCATCATTGCAGTTGGAGGTGTTCGGTGACTGAAATAGTACATGGTTATTAAACTCACCTACACAGCATTTTGAAGAGCTGCAGTGCAGTGGTTCTAAAGAATCACCTGGACTTGTTGATAGAGACTTGAGATAATAAGGAATGCCAAGTGAATTTTCCAAAATATGTCAACTGTATACATTTAGACGACAGAATCATTTTGGACATCTGGGGTGGTCCTAGGTATTTTCCTGGGCAAAGGAATATCATCTAGGCTGAGTGCTTGTAATGCTAGAACTCAGGAGGCAGAGACAGAAGGATAGGCATTCAAGGCTCCATAATCACTTTGAAGCCAGACAAGTACAATTTGTGCTACTCAAATCCTCTTGGGTGTATGGCTTTCTACTTGGATGATCTAGCAAGGGTCAAACTATGAAAGCAAACTGGTCCTCCCTCTCCCAGCATCTATCACACATTCTTGCTTGAGCTTGCTCAGGTATTGTGCATACTGTTACAATTCTGCAAGTTTATAAGTGCAACTGCCCTACTAGGATCTCAAACTGTAACTCTTTGTAGTCCTTCATCACCTATGGATCCTATGATCTTTCTATCTTTTCTTGCATGATAATCCCATCTGCCTGAATCATAGAATATGAAGAAATTAAGCTGGGACTCATCTGAGTCCTTCATCCCTAGATATTGGCTAGTTTCATGGTGTTATCAGGTTTTATACATGCTACTGGAGAAGGAAAGTAATTATCGATATTTCTTAACTATGAACTCTGTGGGCTACAATAATGACCAGTCTGAGAAGACAGTTTCACATACACAATAATGACTAAAAAATCACGAGCGTAACCAACTACTTTCTGATTGAATTTAAGGCCTGCATCATAAGATTAACCTCATACCTGACACCTTTACTGGGACCAAGAATCTATGGGAAAAACCTACTACTATTACTCTGCCAAGTGGGTATAGTATTTAACTTATTCTTAATAATGTGATTTTATTCAAAGATCATTGTGTCTGTCAACCATCGTCAGAGAAGGTTCTTTTGCAGTAGATGGTGATTAGCAGAGTCCTGTCTGCTGCTAGTCAAGGAAAGCGAAGAGAGTAAGAGACCATGGAGTGCTCACACCTAAATTGGACATTTATAGCATAACCCTTCATGGCAAAGACAGGGATATATATATATATATATATATATATATATATATATATATATATATATATATATATACCTCAATGGCCAATATGACTTATTGGCCATTTTGGTAATGAAGGTTCAATAAGTCAAGAATGGCTCTGTGAAGAAATTATGGTGTAACAGAAAGTGACTAGCATTTACTTTGTTCTAACCAGGAACACAACCTACAAGGATTTTAAAATACTGATTACAGTTTTGAGATTAATGACTTTCTCTTGTCTAGAGTTGATAATTGGTGTTTATCCTGTACAGAAGTCCTATTCCTAGCTTTTTATTTTTCTAGTGCTGAGAATTAAACCCAGGTCTCCATAGAGGCTACACTAGGGCTTTATCACCGGCCTACTCCCCTAGTACCTGGTTTCTTCTTCTAACTAATATGCTCTCAAGCCATTTGTTCTCCGCAATGATGGTCTTCATTAACCATCACTTTACCTTGTACTACTGTGCTAGTTTCAATGTAACTGCCTCATAAGCTTATAGGGAGAGGCACTATTAGGTGTGACTTTGTTGGAGTAGGTATAGCCTTGTTGGAGGAAGTGTGTCACTGGTCACTGTGGAGGTGGGCTCATATATATATCAAGATATACCCAGGGTCCCAGACCACTTCCTGCTGCCTGGGAGTCAAGATGCACAACTCTCAGCTCCTGTTCCAGCCCCATGTCTGCCTGCATGCCAATATGTTGCAAAATGATGATTATACATTAAACTTCTGAAAATATAAGCCACCACAATTAAATGTTTTTCCTTTATAAGAGCTGCCATGGTCATGGCTTCTCTTCACAGCAAGGCGACATGCTCTAGGCAGCAAGGGGAAAGCACTCCCCTTCTCAGTGCCACCATAACTGAGTGGGACAAGGACATCTACACACCTTCCCAGAGCAGCTTGCCCTGGGGAGAGGAGAAAACACTGCCTTCTGGACACGGTGTGGCACTGGATGGTTGGGAACTACTATGGTGAGCAATTATAAGATGGAGTATGGGAGAGAAAGAGCAAGACAGGGTGATTCATATCCCGTGGAGAGAGGCAGATCTGAAGAGGTGAAGGCAACGAGGAGTGGACTGAGGTGGATTGCTTGCTTACCACCTGGGGCATTGGTGATGTCCAGGCCTGGGCTGCTGACACGGCCCTTGTCTGGGTCTGCGACCCTACTGCAGCCGACTCCTATTACTACCGAGGGCGAAGAAGATAAGGATGCCCAGAATTGGCCAAACCCCTCACTGACTGCAACACTAGGGAGAACTGGTATTGCTCTTTACCAGTTACAGCACTGGGGAGAGCAGGCCCTGAACCTTGCCTGTCTAGCACAGTAGAGCTGACCCTGTTGGTAAAGAGAGTGGGTGAGTCAGGTGAGAATGTGAACAGGGGAGAGATGACCCCAACCCTGTCATCTGCCACGTGGTGGCGAGTGTGAAAGAAAGATTTCCCCCTTGCTCCTCACTACCTGTGGCAGGAGAGGGTGCTAAGCCTCCTCCTTAGTAGCTGAAGCATTGGGAATGCAGGACCTGCACCTCACTTGGGCAGTACAGTAGACCTGATGGGGGCATGAGTGAGCCACTGTGAAAACATGAACATGGGAGACCTGGATATGACCCTCATCTGCCATATTGGGGAGTGGGCAAGAAAATGATGTTCCCCTACCCCTCATCACCTGTGGCCAATGGGAGAGCTGGCCCTGAAGTCATAAGAGTGAAAGAACTGTTCCTGTCCCACACAGGCTGTAGTAGTTGGGAGAATTGCCCCTGCACCTTGCCTGGGTTAACACAGTAGAGCGTCCCCTGGTGATGGAGATCTGAACAAGCCTGTCCCGAGGCTGTGAATGCCAGAAAACCAGTCTCACCCCTTGCTCTTTGCTTCATAGGGTGAACTAGCTGGGGCAATGCTGGAGAGCTCACCCAGGCTCAGAACCAGGGCTATGAGTTGCTCTCCTCCCCAGGCAAATGCAACACCATCTATGAATTTGTTGGAGTATGTGAAGGGGCTAGTCATGCAGAACTAAAGTTGTAGGATCTCTATGACACAGGGCAATAATAGGATATCCAAGAGGAGCCACAGTGAGGATTCTTTATTGATAGTGTAGCAGAACCCAGAGACTTCGAACCAGACCAATGACTCTTTGTAATGAACACTTGCAAGTAAAGATATATTGACTCAAGGGGATGCTGCGTGACTCACCTTGTCACACTACAGCTTCTATGATAACATCTTTCTCTTTTCTTTTTTCCTCTCTTTTTTCTTTTATCTTAAATATTATTTTATTTTCATGGGGAGATTGCAAGAGCAGATGGTAAATACAAAGGGATGGGGAGATGAATGGGATCAAGATTAAGGATGTGCTAGTCACAAAGAGTAAATTAAAAGTTATAAATAGCCGGGCGATGGTGGCACACGCCTTTAATCCCAGCACTTGGGAGGCAGAGGCAGGCGGATCTCTGTGAGCTCGAGACCAGCCTGGTCTACAGAGCTAGTTCCAGGACAGGATCCAAAGCCACAGAGAAACCCTGTCTCAAAAAACCAAAATAAAATAAAATAAAAGTTATAAATAAAGAAACCCTAAGAAAAAATATGATGGGCTGGAATTGTGTAACTTTCACCTCCAAGTACGATCATGTGACATGTTACTTTTGTGCTTGGCTTATTTCTCTCTACATAATGTCCATCAGGTCCCTTTATATGATGCCCTAAGTAATAGAAATGTATCAGAAATTCACTCACATCATGCATTCCAAATGATAGATCTTCTGCGTTTTTAACATGTCATACAAGAATATGTTATTTTTATTCATTCGTCTTTTGGTGGGTTCTCAAGTTGAACTGACTGACTGAATTAATTTCTTTTAGATAATTGCCCAGCAGTGGAATTGCTCTATTTTTTTTAAATGTCAGGGTACTTCCATAATGTTATCAAAATGTTTGAAGTAATTTGCATTCCTACCAATAGTGTTCAAGGGTTCCTTTCCCTCCATCTCCTTGCCAATGATTGTTAGTCTCATCTCCCCTTTTGATGATAGCAATTCTAACAGGAGCAGATTGCTAAAAATCATGATATTTTTAATCATGTATTTACTTGTCCAGTGGTGAGTAACTTCAGGTTTAATTCATTATCTATTTTCTTTACCTAGGGTGATATTCAGTGTCTGAGTAATTTATCAATGTATAAAGTTATTGATGCAATCTATCTGATGTAGTCAGATTTTAATTTATAGTTGAAACTTCAGGTGTGGATAATCCAAACATAGGTCCCATAAGCTATTCTATAGTGATTTCCTCCCACCCCAGAAAAATAAATTATGGCAATGAGGTGATAATTTTTACCAACCACAGAGATATCAGAGGTACATCCAGTATGGAAACCCATATAACATTTATTTGGATATCAAGCATACATTTTTGTTTTTCAGACGAAGATGTGGGAGAATCAAACGTAGAAGTGCCCAGGGCTAATGATTTCTAGAAACATTCAGACAGCTGCCCTGACATACAGTTTATCCGCAGGCCCTTTTATAGAAGTTCCTCTGTGTCTCTGAAACGTCAGCCAATTTTCCATACCTTCCAGCTGGCCATTTCGCAGAGTGCTGGATCTGTACCTTCTTTATAAAGACAGCTACCATCTATATGAAACACTCTCTTTGCTCACGTACTCACACAGGCAATCTTGTTTTGGAATCTTCTCTCTAAAAAACCTGATACTCTTCCAAGAAATAAATCACCAAACCAAAACTTTTCCCAGGATTCAAGTTTTGTATTTTGACTTCCAGTTGAAAGGCATGGTGGTTAAGGAAAGCACATGGAACTCAGAGTTTTATTTGAGCTCTGTATTTTTTAGAACGCTTGACCCCAGCAACTTGTATTAGATATGATTTTAATATATATTTCGATTTTAATTCAATGAGTATGAAAATAAAAGTGTTCAGAAAATTATATTAAAATAAAATGAGATGATATATGAAAAGTAACTAAGCCTGCAGTCCACTGATGATAATAGTGGTAGTTACTGTTTTTGTTTTCTACTGGTGTTGGTTAAAGACTCAAATATAAGGGGAAAAACAAAACCTTGGCTTACTAGCCCTTGCTCCATACTTGTCTTACTTCTCCATCTTTCTCGTCTGAACAAAAGCCAATGCACGCCACTCATGTGAAGCTTTATATGGCTGATCCAACAAAACATCCATGTGCTCTCACCATGTAGGCACGTTCTCCCCTGCGCTGCAGTTCTAACTCAAGCTTTACTTTTCCAGATCCATCCTATCCAGGGAACGCAGCTGTAGAAGAGTGACCACTTTTCAAAGCTGTTGCCTGCCAACAGATGGTTTAAGAACTGCTCTTCATCAAATTGAATTTTGTGGTGGGCTCTCTGTGCCTCTTGTGGGTTTAGTTTTTGTGTTCTGTGGAACCGAAACATTTTATTTACCATGAGTAAAAGGAAGAGCAGTGATGAAGTTTTTCTGCTTTCTGCTCTGCAAATGCCTCCCTCTCTTTTTTTGCTTCCCTGTAAACTACAATACACACTTCTTATTAAACTGTGAATTGATTTGAATGGAAGACAGGACTAGTGAAAGGTCTGGCAGCAAATAAACATTTTCTTTGCCCTCCGTGTTTCATTTTTTGTACAGTAGAATGCATCCCTGAAAACCTTCCAGATTCACTATGTTCTGATCACACTGTCTATTATAATTCTGCCCGATGGCAAATTTCTCCTTATTGACTCTAAATTACATTTAATCCTGTTAGGATCACTTTTTATTGAAAGGCATGCATTGTGATGGCATTGACGGGAATCCAGCAACCAAGATGCCCAGCCAGAGGAAAATAAACTCTTGGAGCTTTCTAATGCTTGTCATTTTCATGCTGGGCCCAGCTGTGGAGCCTCTTGAAGGATGGAGAGGATTGGGGTGCTCAGTGCAGATAATGGTGCGCTCCTGGGCGGTGTGGAGAGCTCTCCACCACAAGAAAATAATCTTTTGAGCCCAATGGACTAAGAACCAAAGACCATTTTGAGCTAAGACAGTATAATTCTATTAGTGAGAAGCCCTCGCAGGGGGAAATTGCCTGTGTTAAAATCTGTGCACAAATTAAAATAACAGGGCT
The DNA here is from genome assembly GCF_000317375.1 of Microtus ochrogaster. Lineage (NCBI taxonomy): Eukaryota > Metazoa > Chordata > Mammalia > Rodentia > Cricetidae > Microtus > Microtus ochrogaster. The sequence continues at coordinate 15,241,322 of NW_004949103.1, forward strand.
AAAGGGGAAAATATCTCTATAAAAGGCTTTAGGGCTCTAGTGGATAAAAATATCCTGTCACATTAGGATCTGGGGACCTAAAGATACAGTTTTTAACCTTTTTATATCATATTGGTATCCTTTCCTCAACTTTAGCTTGTGCAATAAATCTGTTCTTGCGGGCTTATTTGATGAATCCGAGTGCTGTACCAACACATGGTATTGCTTCGTATCAAGAAAATGCCGAAAATAAAGTCTACACGTCTTGGTTGTGTGTTGATGCCTCCTAAGACCAATGCCACCTAAAATAAAATCCGTTTTTCCTAAGTGTATTGAATACATACATTCCCTGAAACTTTTATGGAATTTTTGTGTCAAATCATGTTAATACTGCTGTTTTGATACAGTGTGTAAAATCCACTTAAATGCACACCTCAAATTAGAATAGAGTATGACAAAAGAGTGAATAGTTAAAACTACCATTCAGTGATAACGGTGTGCATTTCCTAGGGTGACAGAATTCTGGAGTCCTAAGGACTGCTTAGCTGTTGAATAGAGAATACCACATATCACAGCTTTACCCACAAGTCAGTTATTGGACAATGACTGAGACCTGAAAGCTCATGTTACAGTTCCAATTCCATGACAAAGACAACATGTCCAGTATTTGAGAACTGTACCATGTAAGCAAATGAAGACACAGTTCACGGTTCTGTTAAAGGATGATGGCAGCATTTACTCTAGAATTAAACAATAAGGAAACACATGATGCTCTGAGCTCTCATTATTGGGATTACAGAGAATTTCTCTTCAATAGCATAAATAAGACAGACGCCAACAAGGTTATTATCTTCCAGCACTCCTTTTCTGCCTTTCTTTCTCTTTTTCTCCATCTCCGTTCTTTCTCTCTTATCAATTATCTCCTCTCTCCAGTTCCTGTCTTTTCTTTCAATGCTTCTATTCTCGCTCTTCATCCTTCATCAGACACTATTAAGAACCTTCTTGGCCTAGGCATGATGCAGGCATTGTTGCCATTCTGTGACCCAGTCACACTGGTGTCTTCATGCCGCTTTCAAGTCAATGGAAACAATCAGGGCTACCCAGTAGAGAGTTCTGATAAAGGCACCCCTGAGGAAAAGCTGTCTCACCCCCCTTTAAAAATTAAGTTGCAAGGCAAGAGTAATGTGGCTCACTGGAAACTCCTAGCATTCCCCCTTCTTAAGAAAACAAGAAACAAAGAAAATAAAAAAAAAAAGAAGAAAAAAAAACTAAATAAAAAAGGTCAACAACCTCATTTTTTCTAAAATCTCTAAAGGAATATACAAGAAAGCAACAACGAATCATGAGCAACCCTGGTAGGCACAGGCCATATGCATCTCAGGATAGCTAGAAAAACTAGCCCAAGACATCTGTAGATGACAGTATTGTGTTGAAGTGTCAAAAGTTAGGTTAGAGCATAGAACCTCAGATGGCTGTATAGAAAAATGAAGGAACACATAGCTTCCGATTCCTCATCTCTCCAGATGATGTCAGGTTGGGGTTAGAGGCATTTTTCCCTGTGAAGAAAAGGGAAGCAACAGGATGCCTCAGCTACCGTCATAATCATGGATTCTTAGGATCCTCACTATTAGAGACTCATGGAGTTTCTGAGCCCAGTTGAGGATGCTTCCTGAGGTTCAAAAGCTGAGCTTTCCCAGAGTATATTACCCTGTGTCCCCAGGCCAATGCTTGGACCCTACTAATGTGTGTTCTGTTCCGGGTATGAGAAGTCCTTCCTTGAGACTCTGCTTCCCCTGCCCCTGTTACATTGCAGGTCATCCCTTCACCACTTGACCACTGGTGCCAAGCTCTCATAGCCTCTCCATGTCCTCATCTCTGGTTCTACTTTCCTGCTAAGAAAAGCTGTGGTGACTCCTAATTTCTTGGGACCCAGATCCTTGAACTACTGGAGCAACCAAACATCTGGGGGACTCTGTTGTTAAGTCTTCTACATAAGGAAGAAGTCTAACCTCTGGCATACCAGCAAAGTGGCACACGCTTCTGTATACACAGTTGATATATCAGGCCACCTTTGGGGATTCATAGACTCTGCTACAAGGTGTGCATTTACTATAGCAGAAAGAGGAGATACAGTGCCTTGCAGTCTAGGGTATCAATGCCTTGACTGGTCTGTGTTAGTTCACCTTCTGGGTCAACCAATCACAGTGCTGTAACCATCTGCAATGTAAATGTACTGGCCTCTTGAAGTTGGAGCTGATAAGATCACCTGACTTCCACTGGAGGCACTATTGTGCTGGTCTATTGTGGATATCTCAGTGTGCCAGGTAGAAATATGCCATTAATAAGTCCTTGCTTCTGCTACACCCATACTCAGAACCTGGATTTACTTCCATGTCTTATCTTCCCATGGTACAATATCACCCCAGTGCAGTGTGTTCACTACAGCTTGAAATACTGTCTCTCCTATTAGTTCACACCTTTCAGCTAAATCTGTGACCTGGCTCCCAGGGTTCAAAGCTATGGAGTACCTTTTCTTCGTCAGAGCCAAGCTGATGCTCTGGCTATTAAGAGTGTGTATTGACCTTGTCTTAGCTGTTGAACTATATCCACTAGTGTCATTGGAAGTGAACTTGCGTTCAGGTCAAATGTGCTATCATATTTTGCAAGGCCCTAAGCTCAGGAATTTGCCTCTGCAGCTTTTGTAGAACATTGTCCTCCAAGCATAAAACCCATTACCATCTTCATCAGACCAGGTGTGACTATCACAGGGAATGCTCAATATCAGATCTGTTGATGTGATGTTGACTGCTGCTGTTCTCTCAGAGAAGAAGAGAGTGGGGAGGATTATCGGACACTCATCTGAGATTCCAGTCACTTCTTCCTGCGTCTTCGTCCAATCTGTAATTGTGTAAACCTTCATGTGGTCTCATTTGTGAAGTCATACTATATAGAGTGTGAGGGACAGCAGCAGGGAGACTCTGTCTATGCTACTATGGGGAAACTGTCATCCAGGCTGGGTTAAAAATATCTGAGAGATAAGTGCTTCCCTGTTCCCCTATCCAATCTTCCCTTATCCCAATCATCCCATTTCCCCAAGTTCCCCCCATCCTCCCCTTCTCACTTTTCTCTCCCCATCTCCCCTTACCCCCCTCCCACCCCACCCACAAGATTCCAATTTTTTGCCTGGCCATCTTGTCTACTTTTCATGACCAGGAGGATAGCTATATGTTTTTCTTTGGGTTCACCTTCTTATTTAGCTTCTTTAGGATATCAAATTATAGACTCACTGACCTTTATTTATGCTTAGAAACCAATTATGAGTGAGTACATCCCATGTTCATCTTTTAGGGTCTGGGTTACCTCACTCAGGATAGTGTTTTCTATTTCCATCCATTTGCATGCAAAATTCGAGAAGTTATTGTTTTTTTACTGCTGAGTAGTGCTCTAATGTGTATATATTCCACACTTTCTTCATCCATTCTTCCATTGAAGGAAGGTTGTTTCCAGGTTCTGGCTATTACAAATAATGCTGCTATGAACATAGTTGAACAAATGCCCTTGTCATATGATAGGGCATCTCTTGGGTATATTCTCAAGAGTGGCATTTCTGGGTCCAAGGGTAGGTTGATCCCGAATACTTATCTTAATTAAGGGAGCCATCTTAGGGTTGGCAAGAGACATGGACCTAGAGGAGCTCCCAGGTGCCCAGGGCGATATCCCCAGTTAGTTCCTGGGGCAGCTGAGAATAGGGAACCTGAAATGACCCTATCCTATAGTCATACTGATGAATATCTTGCATACCACCATAGAACCTTCATCTGGCGATGGATGGAGATAGAGACAGAGACCCACACTGGAGCACCGAACTGAGCTCCCAATGTCCCAATGAGGAGCAAAAGGAGGGAGAACATGAGCAAAGAAGTCAGGACCACAAGGGGTGCACCCACCCACGGAGACAGTGGGGCTGATCTATTGGGAGCTCACCAAGCTCAGCTGGACTGTGACTGAAAAATCATGGGATAAAACCGGACTCTCTGAATATGGCAGACAATGAGGGCTTATGAGAAGCCAAGGACAATGGCACTGGGTTTTGATCCTACTTCATGTTCTGGCTTTGTGGGAGCCTAGCCAGTTTGAATGTTCACCTTCCTAGACCAGGATGGAGCGGGGAGGACTTTGGGCTTTCCACAGGGCAGGGAACCCTGACTGCTCTTCAGACTGGAGAGGGAGGGGGAGAAGAGTGGGGGGAGGAGGAGAGGAGTGGGAGGAGGGGGAGGGAAATGGGAAGCTGGAAGGAGGCAGAAATTTTTTTTAATAAAAAAATAAATAAATAAAAAGTCTAAAAAATATCTGAGAGAATGGCTGTTTTGGGATCCTTTATGATCCTATAAGTAACCTTGCACACATGAAGTATAAGTAAGACCAATGAATTTTTAAAAATGGACTTTGATTGAATTGGAATTTGCTGTCTTCTTGATGTGTAGTCTGGGGTGAGTAGGTATTTGTTTATATTTACACAGAGAATGTTTATGCAATTATATCACTTCCCAATACCCTGACCTGGATGTAAGGGTCACTGTAGCTACTGGTGATCTCTGTTAATTCCAATAAGGGAACATACTGTCTGATAAGGGCTTTCCATTGAAAGGAGAACAAGAACTATAGCTCTAAGCTTTTGCCACTATAATTATCAAGCTGCCATCACTAGGATTGTAGCCTAGATCACTTTGCACATGTGCATGTGTAGTCATTGTAATGTTAATCACAACTGAAGGAGCCTCAGGGAAACTCTACCACCATACCCATGTTAGATGCTGAGCAATGATACTTTGCAAATACTTGTTAACTCATAGCTGCCTAGAGTCTTCTTAGGGAAAAGCATAGATGAAGGAATTGCATAGGTCAGGCTGGCCTTTGGGTATGTTTGTGGGGGATTTTCTTGATTATTAAGTGAAGTAGGAGGTACATAAAGGAGGTTCCATTACATCATAGGTAGCACATTTTTTTTTTTTGGAAAAGTGGTCCTGGGCTGTTAAGAAAACTAGCTAGCAAGTGACACCTTCCCTGGCTTATGCTGTACCCTCTCAGCTGTGATTTAGATTCCTGTTCAGAGCTAATGTTGTGTGGAATCTCCAGGAAGCCTGTCTTCCAGTTCCTGCTTGAATTCCTGTCTTGAGTTCCCTCAGTAATGAACTGAAACTTGTAATCTGAAATCAACCTTTTCCTTACCCATGCTTTTAGTTAGAGTGTTTTATCATAGCAGCAGGAAGAAAAATAGAATACTGCATGACTGGTTCCATAGAAATATCTGTGGGTACAAATCTTGCCCTGTGAAAGCTACTGGAGAGAGAGAGAGAGAGAGAGAGAGAGAGAGAGAGAGAGAGAGAGAGCACACCATTGTGCAGTCAATAATGAATGGGCATAAGGATGATTAAAAAAAAAAACAAAAACAAAAGATGATGTAGGAGAGTCATCTGTCTATGTGTTACTTTCATTGGTTAATAAAGAAACTGCCTTGGCTCTTTGATAGGACAGAAAATTAGGTAGGCGGAGTAAACAGAACAAAATGCTGGGAGGAAGAAGGCAGGGAGCCAGACGCCATGGGGCCAGCTGCTAGGTCAGACTGCTGAATCCTTCCTGATAAGCTAACACCTCGTGGTGCTACACAGATTATTAGAAATGGGTTAAGCAAGATGTGAGAATTAGCCAATAAAAGGCTGAAACTAATGGGCCAGGCAGTGTTGAAAAGAACAGTTTCAATGTAATTATTTCGGGTGTAAAGCTAGCCGGGTGGTGGGACGCAGCTCACTGTTCCTCCTACAAAAACACAAAAACAAAGATATTGCCCAATCAAAACAAGCAAACAAACAAAAAAACAGTAATCTAGTAACTATCACTAAATAAATTGAAATGTGCAGATTACATGAAAGGAACTTCAAAATAATCTTAAAATAAAAACTCCTTGAGACATTGGCCATCTGACATTTGAGAGCATATTTCCTTTGCAAGGTTCTTTTAGTCATTGCCCACTCCAAGCCTTGAGAGTGTCATGCTTTACCTTGTAATGAACTCCGTTTTCCACACAGAAGAAAAAAAAACCTCAGCGAAAAAAGGAAACAAGTGAGAGGAGGAACAAATACTAGCTAATGACACAACGGAAAGTGTTTTGTAGTGGGAGGCATGTAGCCATTTAGATCCATGAAGCCGGAAGGTCTCCATATCAATTTTGCTGAAACAGTTCTTTCTAAGCTACATTGCAATTGAATTATCCAAAGACAAAGATGATTTTTAAATCAACAAAACACTGAGCTACATCAGAGAATTTCTATTGTTCTATGAGTTGTTTTCTCAGCAGAAACTTTGCAGAAAGAAGAGAATGCAATGGCATACCAAGAATGCTGAAAAACAAATCTAAGAGCATATGGTCAAGCATGCAATACCCTTGCAATACCCAGCAAAACCGTCTCCCAGAAAAGAAAAAGGATGAAGTCACAGACATATGAAAACCAAGGGACATCATTACCAATCTACCTTAGTAGACTGAATGATTATCTTGTCATGGAAATAACTGGAATATGAAATTCACAGATAAATGTAAACTCACCATGAAAATAAAAGGCAAATTCTTAAATCTTGTCAACAAAAACATAGATTTCTACTGACATTAATGAAAATGGTATAATTTTTGAATTTATTTGATATAGGACTTCTGTATAATGTAAGAACAATTAGATGTACTCAAAGGAAATGAAATGATTAACTTTTTTAAGATACTTGAATACCCATGCCTATTGCAAATTTATTATGGAAATTGCCTCTGTGCTTAAGGAATGCCACTGAGGTCAGGCATGTGTCAGGGGTGTCCCTGAATGGCAGATTAGTAGAAAGGCCATTGTGTGAATCTATGAAGTTGAAACCTGGATTACCTTGGAGAATCCAAGATGTTAGAGTCATGGGCTATCTGCAGATAAGAGCCTCTCACAGGGAGTGGAACCAGTCCAGGAGAAAGAAGTGTGCTGCAGTCAACAAAGCTGAACAAAGTTGGAGATGTGAAAAGTGTCTTGATATCAGACATGGAACTGCAGAGTTTGTAGTTTGCCCAGCTGATTTTCAGTCTTGCTTAGGACTAGTATTTCCTCACAATGCTTTCTTTCCTGCATTTTGGAATGGTAATGTGTAGGATGTGCCATTATGTGTTGGAAATATGTTATCTGCATTTTGGTTTTGATTTTTACAGGGGGATTACAGTTAAGAGATTGGCATGCATCTCAGAAGAAACTTTGAACTTTGGACTCTGAAATAAGTTTGAGACTGCTATAGACTATGGCGACTTTTGAAGTTGAAATAAATGTTTTTTTTTTTTTTTGCATTTTTATATGACTATAAGCCTTTCAGGGTCAGGAAGTGGAATGTGGCGGTTGGAAAGAAAATGGCTCCCAAAGAAAGTATCTCTATTAGAAGGTGTGGCCTTGTTGGAAGAATGTGTCACTGTGGGCGTGGGTTTTGAGGTCCCTTTTGCTCAAGCTTCCATCAGTGTGACAGTCAGTCAACTTCCTGTTGCCTGCAAACTGTGACACTCTCAGCTCCAGCACCACACCTGCCTGTAGGACACCATAATCCCCATCATGATGATAATGGCTTGAATCTCTGAAACAATAAACAAGCCACTCCAACTAAATGTTTTCTTTATAAGAGTTGTTGTGGTCATGATGTTACACAGCAATCAAAAAACCCTGACTAAGACATAGGTCATGAAAGCTCTAGATGGGTAAAACTCAACTGTCTATGTGAAACTTCTTTTATACTTTTGATTTTTTTTTATAAATTTCAAAATCCATCTGGTGCTGGAGGAGACACCATTATCTTGTCAGAGCTTAGGGCCTCTAAAGTCTTAATAGAGAACATGTGGGGAAGAAGTAATTAGGCAGTGACATTGAACAAGTAATTAGAAGTGTGATGACTGCTGTAAAGGAGAGAGGCAGCGCGCTCCGGAGCATATGACGGGGAGACTGAGGCTCCTTCCACTTTTTTGGCATGAAATCCAAAGCATGCACATTCTAAATAGCTGGAGTAGAAGGCTGTTGGATGAATTGCTGTTAAAACGGGCAACTGGGTGGTAGTCCCTCTTGGTACCCATAAAACGAAGAGCCTCCCCAAATGAGTGAAAATAAAAATCTCTTGAGAAAATATTTGGATAAGATGTGCTTACTCCAACAAACTGAGTCAGATGATCTTTATTTCAAGAAACAACAAAAATGTCTTTATCTTTTGTCTTTGCTGCTTTTCCGATAGCTATGATAACAATACCTAACAAAAGCAGCTTAAGGAAGGAAGGGATTGTCCTAGCTCGTTTTGTGAGTGTATAGTCCATTGTGGCAAAGAAGTCATTTCATCAGGGGTGTGAGTCAGCTGGTCACATTAAGTCCACAGTCAGGAAACAGGATGAGGAGAATGTCTATGTTCAATCTGCTTTTTCTGCTTTATTCCATTTCCTAGCTCTTGTGATAATGCCTTTCTATTGGGGTGGGTCTTTCTACTTCATTTAGCCATTTTAGAGACTACCTTCAGACATGCATAGAGCTTTATCCCTTTGGTGTATGTAGATCCTGTCAAGTTGATAATCAGTATTATATTATTATATTGTATTACTAATCATAAATATTAGCATAGCATCTTCAAAGCGTAGGAAGGAAGTGAGAACTGCAGGTAATTCATCTACCAAGCATGAATCAGCTTGGTCTCTGATTTTCATGGCTGTGAGCTCTTCTGGAGACTTGACATAGGGACTATATTTGGATTACTTTGTGCTCCTACACAGAAATACAACAGGATCATCTGTAAAAGTTTGATAGAAGTGCAGATCAGTCACCACATTATCGGACCCTTGTGTTTAGCAAATGCCAGGGTTCCCGACTTCACAGTCATCAGAAACATTTGGGAAGTTCATTAATATATTGATTAGGGGCTCAGACTAAAGTTTATGGTTAATTTCTGGCTTGAGTTATGAGGATTCATATTCCTAAATTCCAGGTTTGACTGTTGTTACTGTGTATGAGTCCTAGCGGTGTGCCAGTCACCTGGCCTAACTGATCTAGCAAGCAGAAGACCCTAACTTACCTTCTAGCTTCACTGAGTGAAAGTCTCAGTCACCTTAGCCTTGTCATTCTGTTCCTTCAGGAGAGTCTTCTTTCAGTTGTAGAATTTGTTCTAACAAAAACACAAGAAAAAATTGATATGATGCATCTCAAAGTGCTTTGTAACCTGAAGATATACCCCAGGCAGTAAAGATTTTCTTTTTAAATCTTCCATCATGATCAAGTATTTAGTGAATAATTGCCCTGAGACTGGAGAAGGTACCCAAAGTGTCTTAGAGCAAAGTTGTGACCTCCAAAAGTGATGGATGCAGGAAGTATATAATAACAATCATTGCAATGCTTCAAAAAAGTTCAGACTGAACAATTAGGTCGAGCCTGTGCTCTGATGCTCCTGTGCTTCTCTTTATTTCTCCCATTGGCTGTCTGTCCACATGTTTGGAAATCAGATATGCCACCTTTCTCAGCAGGATTCCATTCTGAGTGAATGTAAGAAATCTCATGGCCAAATGCTGAAGTTTTGAAACTTTAAGAGTGACTGTGTCAAGAAAAAAATGGTGTCATTTAAATACAAAGTGTTACAAAGAAATAGGCAAGTAACAAGGTGTTTTAATGGTGTGAAATAATGAACTTCTGTCAATAAGTGCTGAAGATACCAACTGTAGAAGCTGGGAAGGTAGGCTGGTAAAGTGCCCTATAGTTCAAGCGTGAAGACCTGAATTTGGATCCCTAGGACCCACACAGGAGGCAGGTGTGGCCATGCTTATCATAACCCTATCACAGAGAATGGGCATTTAGGTTTCTCGATCTACCTAGTCTGCCATTCTAATCTATGAGCTCTGAGTCCAGTGAGAGAATCTGTCCTTTAAAAAAAAGGAGGTAGAAATTAATAGAGGAAGATATGTGACATCTATTCAATCTCTCACCTCCACATATGCATATACTCACCCACATTCACAGGTGCAAAAGCATGCACACAAGCATATACTGTACACACATGAATTATACGTACATATTATGCACATATATACTAAATCTACATATATCACACATACATATACTCCACACTCATACACCACACACACACACACAAATTCCTAATTCTATTTTTAATGATATAGTTAACAACCTTACAGTATATTTTGTACAAACTGTCTTAAAAATATTAAATCTTAAGGTAAAACCCCTTTCACTTTCATCAGCTAAAATTCAAGCCCATAACTCCCTTGACTGTCAACTTGCCCAGTGTGCTTTATCTGTGGGCTGAACTGAATGCGGCTGTAGCTGAGCTGTTCCAAGAGAGATGGACAACTGTGTAGTTTGGTGGAAATGTGAACATCTATGTGTCCTGGAGGAAAATTTTTGAGATGTACTGGGAGAATAGCCGGATTGAGAAGCCCTTCCATTGGGTATCCAGTAATCTTTTATTTGGCCATTAAACTGTTCATAGAATGTATCACTTTCACATGGTGACAGAAAATCATTGAGAAAGGTCCCTCTTGTCTAGCGATATCAGAGAAAACATCTGTGTGTCTGGATTCCTGAGGCTGCTTCTTCCAGCTCCCGGGTTCAGGCCAGTGGCTTGCAAGATAGCCTACAAGTTTTACATGAATTATGGGTTTTCCCTCAAGCTTTAGGAGACATGTTTACTTGTGTTATAATAATTATAGCTGCAAGATTCCCACAAGAGGCTGACTTGTTCTATAGCATTTCCAGGAGAGAATAATAGATGAGTAAAACCATATGAAGAGTCTAGATTTAAAAGACTAAGATAAGATCATGGAGGGTGGTCCTCAGCTTGCAGAGGAATGAGCCATCTGAAGCTAAAACACACAAGCCAAAGCTAACAGCCAAGACTCTAGTCCCACACATAGGATTCAATTCCTTTTTACACTACTTTCTGGCATTCAGCAAATATCTTTTCAGGACCTCAGTTTTCTTTTTTTCCCCCCAAAATGAGCTTACAAATATTTTTTTGATCACATATTGATAGTGAAGATTACATAAGGGGAGAGCTCCTGACATTAACTAGGATGTATATTCCAGTAGAGAAGACAGCAATCTTGTGCTCCATTAGCTGTCTATGAAAAAGCTTGATATCAAGCTCCTACTACGTATCAGATCTTACAGATGTCTGTTTCCTCTGTGTTTTTCCTTCACACTGTGTTTGCATTTATGCACATATTTACAGGATCAGTGAGTACAGGTTTTCCAGAATGTTTCTTACAAATATGGATTGATGCATGCCACCTTTTCATTCACTTCTCATACTTCCTTAAAATTTTTGAACATCCTTCTACTAGGACAATGGAATAAAACGATTGGAGTGAAGGCTCAATGATGAAGAATATTGGTCTCACAGAGGACTGGAGTTCGATTCCTAGAAGCTATGATGGGTGGCTCACAGCCATCAGCTTGGGGGAGTTTGATGTCCCCTTTGGCATCCTTAGGCACTACACTCGCATGCACATACCCCCTCCCCTATAAACATAGACAGATTATAAATATTTTTTAAAATAAAGAAAAAAATCTGTGATGGAGGAGGGTCATCTTTCTATCTGTTGTTTCATTGGTGAAGTAATAAAGAAACTGCTTGGCCTTGATAGGACAGAAAATTAGATAGGCGGGGTAAACAGAACAGAGTGCTGGGAGGAAGAGGAAGTGAGTTTAGACGCCATGCTCCCCTCTCCCAGGCAGATGTGATACAGCTAGTCGCCAGGTCAGACATGCTGAATCTTTCCCGGTAAGCTCACCTAGTGGTGCTACACACATTATTAGAAATGGGTTAGGCAAAATATGAGAATTAGCTCATAAGAGGCTAGAGCTAGTGGGCCAAGCAGTGTTTAAATGAATACAGTTTGTGTGTTGTTATTTTGGGGTATAAGACAGCCAGGCAGCCTGGAGCCGGAGCGACAGGAACGCAGCCCGCAGATCCTACAACAATTTTGTAAAGTTTCTTTCCAGATCTTCCATGCCATTCTATGTCCTGGGGATGTGATTGATTAGAAGTTAACACTGGGAAAGCTTTTTTAAAATACAAGATTAAATCTATGCAAAGATCCATGCAAAGTTTGTCTTCTTGAAGTTTTGATCTAATTTTTGATTTGGGCATTTTTGTCCCCCATGAAATATTGTGTGTTATGATGTAGCAGCTAATAAGACCTGATAGAGAAACTTTAAATTGAATTTCATTAGAAAAAAAATAAGAGCATAAAATGTCTTCCTAATAGTCTTAATTAGGGAAAATGGAAGATCATGGTATTTCTATTTTGATGTGCTAACCTAGATAATTGGGGTAATACGAAATCCAGGGTGAGAAAAATAGGGAGCTTGGGAGCCAGAGGAAGATAACCCTAGTGTGCCCAGGTACTTAAGGATTTTTTTTTCTGGTTTTGGATCAAAAGACTCGCCAGACGGCAGGCATACCCTTGATGTGATTATTCTCTCTCATGTGGACAAGTCAGCATTGTCCAACTCTGCCTTGATTTGCAGTGACTGCTTACTGGGAAAACACATTGTTCTGAGCCTCACTGCTTCATCACAAGGGCCACTTGTCCCCCTGATGAGGGCATTGTACGAAAACAGCACATTCATCGTTGGGCTCTGGCTAATCTCTCTGCTTTCATTCCCTGTCTCCCGTTCCTCAGAGCTCTGCCTGGGCATTTTAAATCGAATGCCCTTAACCTTGATATTCATGTATTCTGCTTGCCTGAAATCTCTGTGCATACCTCATGATGAAAGTCTTATCTTTCTCTTTTATATTTCTGTCTTGCCGGGGAGGGAAATTAAGCTAGGTTCTCTAATTGGGAACCACATGGGGCATGCGCAGGATGATGACTGTGTCAGGACTCAATAGCTACCCAGCACTCAGGAACAGAAGGTCGCCATTTTGTAAAACCAGAGAAAACGCTATTGGGCATTTTGTGGAATTGTCAATCAGCACAGAATGGACGCTAATTGCTGCTCCCACAGCTGTTAGCATTTCTTCTTAGTAACCAAGCAACACTTAAGACAGGAGCAGACTCTGCATGGCATCTGAAGGTTTTACAGATCTAAGCACAGGCTTCCAAGGTTATATCAATGGTAAGTCCATATTGGATAACATAAACTAAAGGCTAATATATGATCTGAAGAGACATCAGAGTATGGTTAACATAAAGAATTAATACTTCAGAATAATAAAACATTTAGACAGCTAGCTGGATCCTATTAAAAGAATATAGTGATCAGGTAAACATTGTCATGTATCTATGATTTAGGAGAGTATTTTCTTCTGATATTATAGATTTTATTTCATCCAGACAGACAAACATTTCAGTGGGATGTGAAAACAAATGATTTGAGCTTTTTTCTGCATTTGCTGTTATCACAAAGTTAAGAAAAAGTGTATAAAAAACATAGACAATACAATAACAAAAGCAAAGCCAAACAAAAGTATCCAGATAAAAATTGGTAAAGATCTGAATGGACCTTTTTTTCTGAAAAGAGACATATAAATAAATGGTTGACAGGCATACCCAAGCTAAAACAATTAATCAAACAAAAAGCACAAGTAACAACAGAAACAAAAACATCATCATAAATCACTAAGAAAATGCAAATGAAATGCATAGTGAAATACAATCTCACACCCATTGAAATGGTCAGCACCAAAATATCTACTGGTCACCAGTTACCAGTCATGGTAGCCCATGCCTGTCAAACCTGCACTTAGTAGGGCCAAGATAGGAAGATTGCTGAAAGTTTGAGAACACCATGAGTTACACAGGAGACTGTTTCTCCTCGCAAACAATAAAACAACAACCAAATAAACCATAACAGAGGACAAAGTCTAGTAATAATAATAATGAAAACTGGGATACTGTATTGTTTATAAGAATGGAAATTGGTACAGTCAAATGGAAAACAGAATGGAGGCTTCACTGAACTATTTTATGACCTGGTAATCCTGCTTCTGACTATATGTGCAAAACAGATGAAATCAGGAGCTAGAAGAATCACTCTTATCCCCACACTCACTACAGTAACAGTCACAATGCCCAAATATGGCAACAGTCAAAGTCCATAGGTGGATAGAGGAAGAGAGGTAGTAGATAAACAATGAAATGTCATTGGGCCACCGAGAAGCATCCTAGATGAAATCCATGGTTATTAGGGTACTTGAAATATGTGAAATAAAGACAGATGAAGCTAACAGAAATAGAATGATTTTTCCCAGTCAGATCATGGTTTCTCCTTCCTCCATCCTCTTCCCCATTCATTCCTTCATACTTCCCTGTCCTCCCCCAATCCGCTCCTTATCCTTCCCCTTTAGAAAACTGCAGGTCTCCCATGTATATCAGCCAATCACGGCATATCAAGTTGCAGCAAGACTAAGTGACTCCTTTCCTATTAGTTTGGATGAAGCAACACAGTATTAGGAATAGGATCGCAAAAGCAGGCAACAGAGTTAGAGACACCCCCTTTTCCATCTCTTAGGAGTCCCACAAGAATATCAAGCTATACAACTGTACATTGGTGCAGAGGGCTAGATCAGTCCCATACAAGCTCTCTGGTTGGCAGTTAAATCTCTGTGAGCCCCTATTATCCCAGGCTATAGTAACTGGAGCGGCGGGGCTGCGTCCCCAGCACCCCGGCTGCCTGCCCAGCTAGCTTATGCCCGAAATAACAACACACAAAATGTATTCATTTAATCACTGCTTGGCCCGTTTCTATCTAGCCTCTTCTAGGCTAATTCTCACATATTAATTTAGCCCATTTCTAATCATCTGTGTAGCGCTTACCGGGAAGATTCTAGCCTATGTCCATCCTGGGTCGGAGCTTCATCACGTGTATCTCCCCAGGAGCGGGGACCATGGCGTCTCTCTGAGGTGTCTGCTCCTGAGAGGAGAGCTGTGGAGTCTGACCTCACTTCCTCTTCCGCCCAGCATTCTGTTCTGTTTACTCCTCCCACCTATGTTTTAACCTATCAGGGCAAGCAGCTTCTTTATTTAATTAACCAATGACCTTCCTCCATCACCAGGCTAGTTGATTCTTGGGTTTTCTTGTGGTGTCTTTGGCCCTTCTGGTTCCCATAATTCTCTTCCATAAACTTCCCCAAGGTCCATGGCTGTGGTTCTCTACATCTGTTTATATCAGTTGCTCAGTGAAGGCTCTCTGATAACAATTGGGCTAGGCAACAATCTATGAATATAGCAGAATATCATAAGGAAACATTTCAGAATGGTAGATCTTAATTGTTCCTATCTGTGGTTATTTGAATGGGAATGGCCCCCTATAGGCTTATATATTTGAATGCCCAGTCATGAGGGAGGAGGAAATAAATTGATAAGGATTAAGAGATGTGTGTGTGTGTCTCTCTGTGTGTGTGTGTTGGATGAAGTGTGTCACAGTATGTGGGCTAGAGCCCACGCCATGACCAGTGTCACTTTTCTCTGTCTGCTGCTTATGGGTCTGCATGTAAAGCTCTCAGAGACGGCTGCGGCACCATGCCAGTCTGCTTCCTACCATGATGAACATGGACTAACTCACTAAGATAATAACCGAGATCCCAATTAAATGCTTTCTTAAAAGAATTGCCTTGTTGTGGTGTCTCTTCACAGCAATAGAATGCAACCAAAACAATATCTTACACACAAAAATGGAACCAAACAGAATAAAAAATATTTTAAGTAACTTAATTGTGGAATACCCCCCCCAAGCACACATACAATCATTCAACAGCAAAGTTTAGATTTAAAAGTTTTTTTGTCAACAATACTTTTAGTAAATTTGGGAAAAAATGAGGATTAAGGAAATGAGAGCATTACTAACAATATTAACAATAAAACGAAGTTTAAAGAAGTATATGTCTATAATACATAACAGGTACAACTATATTGAGAATGTATGCTTCAAATATTTTTACTAATGGTAGTGTACAAGAGTTGTTTATTGATATGTGATCATTATGATAAAATAACAACAGTCTCAGCTTATTTTCATTACCTCACAGGTCCTTTTTGTTCAGGATTTTAGGTACAATTTATCTGTATGCTTTTTGCTCCAGCTACTTCATAAGCTTGGGCTAAGTCATTGGCTCAGGGCCTGAGGTCACACTAAAGGGTCAACTGGGAGGATCTTTCTCAAGCTGCCTTCCCTGGCATTTCATAGGATTCAGTTCCTATAGTCTGTTGCTTTGAGGGTCTCAGTTTCTTGCAGGTGTTCAGAAGTTACTCTCTTTGTTTTGCTTTGCTATAGGATTCTCCTCATTTCCTATGTTGCATTAATCCCTCTGACATTATTCTATGGAACACTCTTAGGCCAAATGTGTGAACTCATAGGGAAGAGCTGTTCTATTTTGTAGAACTTTCTAGATGTGAAGGCTGTTATTTTGCTTCTCCTGATGGATACTTTTCTGGATATTTACCTCTCTGTCCCATTCAGTTTAACAAACACTAACCAGCCCCATCCACTAGGCCAGTTCTCCTTGCTAGGCATAGCAACATGACTTTTATAAAACTCGTGTTCTCTAAAAGCAAACTGATTTATTCTAGGCTCTGAACTTAAGCATGGTATTTTCACACAGGAGGTACTTAAGCAAGATTTATTGAATGAGTGAAGATTGAAAAAACAGAGTTCTTTGACCCATTTGATATTATGGACACAGAGAAGGGAAGTCAATTTTTGTATAATGAATCAGAGCATTGTGGGTAAAAGGCAACAATGCCATTTGTTATCTTGAGGTTGCCATAAATCTGGATATGTCCTCATGAGCAATCAGACTAAGTTTATCACCATTATAAATTAAGAAGATTAAACTAAAATTGTGCTTCTGAGATTCAAATATATTAAAGCCTGCCACTTTAAAAAAAAACCCTGGTGGATCAAGTTGATGTCTTTGTATGAGATGGCTTGATAAACTCATGGCTTTCATCTGTGTATAATAGAATATTATCTGGTTACAACACATAATTCAATTAACACTAGCCTTTACATGTTCCCAACCTTTGTTGAAATGCTTGAAAGTATTCTTTTATCCTTATCTGTTCACTTTCAATCTTGAAAATCATTGTCATTAATCAGTATCTTTTGAGGTTATCGCTTCACTTTGGCTACGACCATTCCTTTAATATCAGTACCCACAATCCATCACCAGGCTGCTCTTCTCCATGTTATGTATTGCCATCAATATTCCATCCTTATATATTTTTAATCTCAGCTAGGCAGGTTGTATCATCTTTATTTCTGGTCAGATAAAATAAATGTTCCACTGGATATGTAAATGATCCTGTAAACCAGATGAATCCAGGAGGTTTTGCTTTCTGTTGAAAAAAAAAAAAACTTTATCCTTAAATCAGACTGTACAGAACAGATGAAATGTTACATGCTGGCATATTTTTAAATGCTGTTTTCTTTTCGCTTCTCGATGAATTAAGAAAAAGATGACATCGGTGACTGGTGTTTTGCTTTGGGAAAGGAAGTCCTTTCATTCAATACAAAGGAGAAATCCAAAGAGCACTGGGACTTTCAATCTGGGTCTCTCTCCCCAGCTGTCAGGTCATCAGCTCTGACCTCAACTAGCTTGGCTGGGAGAAGATAGATAGCCTCCAACCCCACCTCAAAGCAGCCAAAAAGATAAAAGTGCCCAACATTTTAACCAGAAGGACACTGATGATATTTTGTCCAGCCCCTTATTTGTTTGACTGAAGAAACTGGAGCTCCAGGGCTTTAGATGAAAATGAAAGCAGCTACAGTTCTCAGTAGGACTTTAATAGAGGTCGGGTCTCTTGACCCCTTCTCAGGGTCCTCTCTACTTTATCCTGTCATCACTCCGTCTCTTCTCGAAATTTTGATGACTCACCAAATGTGCACTTTGTGAGTGAATCGTAAGATTGGGTAACATACCTATCTTAATATCTTGTCCCAAGTAAGAATATTATAAGCTAGGGGAATAGATTTTTTTGAATGATGAAACCAAGAGATGCTTGCTTACAAATAAGTAGATCTTGGTAAAGGCAAAAAACAATCTACTCATTTCCAAATAAGTAGATCTTCAGTATGGGCCCTCTCAGCAGCTGAGTCCCACAGCTTCAATTAGCTATTTGCACTAGGACATAATGAAGTGTACAGAAAATAAAAGCATAAAGAGGAGAGACAATTCCCGAGAGCCATGGGTCCCCCAGCGTTGTTGCTCAGAGGCCTGATCTCTCATCAATCACACTTCTGGAAGGTATTTAAGATGGTTTTTAAATGTTTAAAGAAACAAAATTGATGTGGGAGTGATTTCTTTCTAATCTGTTGCTTTCATTGGTTAATT
This sequence comes from Microtus ochrogaster, assembly GCF_000317375.1. Taxonomy (NCBI): domain Eukaryota; kingdom Metazoa; phylum Chordata; class Mammalia; order Rodentia; family Cricetidae; genus Microtus; species Microtus ochrogaster. The sequence continues at coordinate 15,259,691 of NW_004949103.1, forward strand.
AATAAAGAAACTGCCTTGGCCCATTTGATAGGCCAACCCTTAGGTGGGCAGAGTAGACAGAACAGAATGCTGGGAGAAAGAAGCCAAGCCAGTGAGTTGCCATGATTCTCCCACCCAATACAGAAGCAGGTTAAGATCTTCCCTGATAAGCCACCTCATGAGCTACACAGATTATTAGAAATGGGTTAGATCAATATGTAAGAGCTAGCCAATAAGAGGCTTGAACTAATGGACCAGGCAGTGTTTAAAAGAATACAGTTTCCGTGTAATTATTCAGGGTAAAGCTAGCCAGGTGGTGGGATGCAGCCCGCCGCTCCTATCTCTACCCAAAATAAAAAAAAATCACATTGTTTGCATGCCCATTGACACATCTGAATGGTACCTGGTATTTTTGTTGTTGTTGTTGTTGTTGAAATCTTTACATTCATTTATGAATGGTCTGAGAAAAAATTCAGATAATTAATGGAATATAAAACAAAAGGCATGAAGATCATCAGTAATAAAAATCACACTGGCTTTGAGAAGAAAATCATAGCCAAATCTTCAGATTGTAACAAATGCTGCAACTTTTGTTATGATGAAGAACAAAGCACAATGAAGTCCTCAATTAATGATTTCCCACGGTGATTGGTAAACGTTTTTAGTGAACAATTCTGGCATTGCGTGATACGTCTCAAACCCTGCTTCATACATAACACGTATATACTTCCCAGTATAGCTGTCTTGACTGGCATTGCTATGGTGGCTTCTATCTCAACATCTTTCTTGTTATGTGGTCAATTTGGTCAATACTTAAGAAGTCTTAATGTCATTGCCATATCCTGGTGTCTGTAAATGACTCAACTATAGCTGAAGTGCCGTGAACAAACAGATCTTTAAACATATCTCTTACCTCAAGTTCAGACTAAGTGTGCTCCCAAATACTTCTCCTTTCATTAAAAATAAATAAATGATCAAATGAATGAATAAATAGATAAGCAAACAAGAAAATAAAACAGAGAATCAGAAAAGACAAATTCAAAAATGATTATGCATCAGATATTTAGAAGGTGGCAAGAATTGGAACATCACACCTGCCTTCTACTTTAGCTGATATTTCTCATTGTCTTGCTCTGGTGCCTGGGCTCATGCAGGTGTGTCTACTGTGTTTACTTTGGAGGCATTGAGAAAAGGGTCAGTATCTTTAAATTCTTACTTTTTTTCAAGTAGGACATTGGATTGATGAGAAGTTTTCCCCAAAGCAAAATTTCCATTCTATTCTCTAGTGCACGATTTTCAGTGGGTTCCTGAGACTGATAGTGAAGCTAATGTAGAATTTCAGCTTTTTTATAGTCTGGTACTCACTAAGCTCGGCAGTTGCCCATTCCCCTTCTTAGGTGTGAACAGGTATTCTTTGTTGAAGAATTTTTGCATTTCTCTGATTTTTTTTCCTCCTCTTGCTTTAAGAATTGTGATTTGTTATATGGAATGCTAGTCTGCTATTTTCTTATTATAATTCTTATTTGTTTGTCTTTGTCTGGTTAATTATCTCCAGGTTTAACCTGTGCTACAGATAAACAACTTGTATATCCCTCATCAGCTTTGTGATTTCCAGCAGTTTTCCAAACAAATTGTATGCTTCACCACGTACTCATGAAATCACCTAAAAGTACAGCAAAAGACTGCAGGAAATTATCACAGTTAGCCCCGAGAGAAGATTGTACAAATACTTCCAGGAGATGGTTTGCAGTTAGTGGGCAATACAGTGAAAGTCAGTTCTTGTTTTTAAATGTTATGCCCAGAAGAGATCTTTGAAATTTTATAAACAGATGGATTCTTTTTGCTTGATTCACTAATGTTTTACAATTAACTAATTAACAGGTTTATTGCCAAAATTAGCAATAAAAAGTGTTCAGGAGCGTTGACCAAAGCAGTCTTTTGTAATTACATAGATAACAAAACAGTCTGTGTGATAGTTTGAGGCTAAACGCTGCTCACATCAGAATTTCACCTGCTGTTTTCAAATAAAAGTTGACAAATATGAAAATGAACTCTGTAGATTTCCATACTCCTTTCGTATACACAGGCCTTTGCCTTAATTAATAATAATCACAGGTACCATAAACTAGAGGGAGAAGGACTGGATGTACCCAGATTGCTTTCAAGTATGAAAAACTGCTTAGCAGTCACAGGTCTGAAGGACTATTAGGATGTGCTTTTATGTAAAGTGCATCTGTCTTTCTCTAGCTACAGTGACCTTAAGTGACCCAGCAACCTGATTCCCTACTGCTTCTCCCTTGAGCTGCTCAGAGACCCGTCTGGAGAGCCATCACCCCACTGCCATGTTGATCCTTCCCCACATGCCTTTTTCAAAAGCTCCAGAAAGCTTCTGCCATCCCTGAATCCTTGCTGTTCCCCTATGTGCCTCACGGTGCCTTTTTCTTTGGCATGAACTGTTTCAATGCTGGGAAAATCTTTGAGGTTCCTATAGAATTTTGCCTGAATATTTCTTGTTTGGAAATGTATTTGCTGATTATTATAGGTGGAACTAGGTTTAGGAGGCAAAAAGTGTTCAACTTTTGATATTCCTTCACTGGACTTCTGATAAAGAGGAATAGGCTTTGGGTTTTGAGATTTTTCTTTGTTTGTTTGCTCTAGGTTTGGGCTGAGGAGATGGCTTAGTAGACAAAGTGATTGTGTTTAAGCACGAAGACCTGCACTAGTTTGTTTATAGAAAATGTCATCATTGAGTTTATTTTGTGTTTGCCCTCTATATCTGGGCATGGGACCTACCTGTTAGTATGGTTTACATATCCTGTGAACCTCCATTGGAGAAAACTAATTTTTCCTTTACAGATGGATGTCAACTGGAGCTAGATCCTTGGTTAGAGATGCGAACTCATGCCCACTTTCCTCTCTCAGCACTGGTACCTCATCTGTGTTGAACAGTGCAGGCTTTGTGTTTGGATCCCTAGTACCACATGCAAACCAGTCAGGCATAGAAGTCACCTGTAATCCCACTTCTCCAAAGACAGAGGCTGACATGCTCCTCTGATGTGTTGGCTACCTAGGTTAGCTGGAAGAGGGGAGTCCAGCTGCATTAAGAGCTCCTACCTCAATAAAAATGGGGAAGAGCAATGGGTTCCTCAGGAATGTACAAATGGGATATGTGCTTCGACATGTACCGCACTTACCCCCACACATGTGCACATACTGCATACGGATTTTTCTACATTAAACGAATACCAGTTGGAAGAAAGAAAAAAAGAAGGAGAGAATTAAGGAGGGGAGGATGGGGGATGGCTATGAAGGGAGGGAGTAAAATGTACAGAAATGGACAGAAAGCCAAGATTTTGATTTTTTATATATATTTGGCCTTGGCTTTCCATTGTTTAGTCCACATTTTGGGTTAATTTCTCATATCATAAGAAAGTTTCAGTTTGTTTTAAACTATTTGTCCTATTTTTTATGAACCTTGTGTTAGCCCTTTTCTTCTGTTTTGTTTTTTTTTTTCTCCAATGAAAATGAATCTCATTAATTAGGTTATAAGCTTCCCAGGTCAGAGGTTTGACAAGCCCTCAGCACTGAAGGACACCCAGTGAAGGAATCTCTACCTGAAGATGCTTTTCCTGCTGGAGGCTTTTCTGGCCACACCGTTGGTCTTTCTAAGAATTCCCTTGCAGCTTCTTTGTCTCCAAGGCCCTTGATAAGCACTCTGTGAATGATGAATCAATTAAGCATTTCTTGTGCCTAACAAGATTAAATACTGTTCTTATGACTTTATTGATTTATTAAATTAATTAGTTTTTTTATTTACATCCTACCATGCTCCACGATACACGCGCACACAATTAGATCAAAATCAATTGTGATTTCTTAACCTTGCGACATGGTATGAGCAGGAAATGAAACTGCAGTACCTGCGTTTTATTGGTTAAACCGGAAGGGGCAGTTCTGTGGAGACTTCATCCTCAGGGTCTCCTGGATGATTCGTGGATTTTGGTGATCCTCAACTGCCTTCTAAAGCACTGGTGAGTATCTTCCCCATGAACTCCATGTAGATATCTCAACAGATTTGTATGGCCATTTTATGCACGCACAACCTTCCCCATGAACTCCATGTAGATATCTCAACAGATTTGTATGGCCATTTTATGCACGCACAACCCCCCCCTCCCATTTTACTTGCTTTGAACTGCTTGGAAGGCAGTTGTGCTTCCGGCACTCTGTAAAGGTTTTCAACATGGCCTGGGTGTGGGATTGTGCCTGAGATTCATCCTTTGTGACTCTACCAGAGATTTAAAATCTATGAAAAACTTTGTCTATAGAAAAGCCTCCTCTGTATTTTGTATGGGAGAAAGCACTTGGGGTAAAGCTCCATCACAAGCCCTAGTCAGTGTCCCAGCCTTCCACCAGTCTTATTTCTTTCACCATTTACATCCTCATAGACACCTGTTCTCTTACACTGTTGGTTCTAAAACAAATCTGTCTCTTCACTTATCCTCGTAAGCTGAATATTGGTTTGGAGGCATCTCGTCCTCCACGAAGATTCAGCTCAAAGGCTACCCACTCTTTGGCATCCCAAGAGCAGTTTGACAAAACACACTGAATGGTCACCATTCCCATGCCATGTCACTGAACACCAACCACGAGTCAGGGAAATGAAGTCGGGAGAGTCCTGTGTGAGTTGGGAATCTACCTGTTTTCTTTGTTTCACTCATCCTGTCCTCTTGTTCTTGTGTTTCTCTCCCACAAAGGAGGGCGCTTAGTCAGTAAAGATATTTGAGTGAACACAATTTTTGAGATTTCTGGCTTATAGATTTGTCATAATATTAATGGCTATGATTCACCTTCACAAGTAATGTCTATAATTCCTGTACACTTCCATGGATGAGAATTTTCAGAATACCACACCAGGAAGCTGTATGTGTTCATTCCAGAAGCTGAAGATATGATCCTATCACTGTCTTTCTAGTTTGTTCTTTCGGAATTCTATTCTCTTGCTTTTTGTACTTCTCTGTAGTTAATTTTTGCATTGACATTGTCTTTGACATTGTATTAGTCATAATACTTTAATTTTTTCACATGCTGTATGGAGAGTTAGGTACACAGCTTCTTTACTGATAATAGGAAAACTGATAATGGCAGTTTCATGCTCAAATTTCTTATGCATTGTATTAGAATGGATAGCATTATTTTACCTAGATTTCTTCAGGGAGCTGAGAAGACATTATTCAAGCAGTGTTAGAAAAAAATACAAACCTTATTAGCCATCATCATTTTTATTAGACAATAACCTGTTGCTCTATTTTCATAGAAAAGTAGTGTATAGGGAGCAATATTACCCGCGCAGAATGAAATTTGGTATGTATATGAGTGCTAATGCAGTCACATGGCCAGGAAATAACAATGGCGGAACCACGGCCAGTCTTATCAAGAGTCAAGAGCCAGAGCAACCCCCAGGAAGCCAGGAGAAACAGTTCTTTTATCTCCCTCATTCCCAAGGAGAGCTGATCAAATAGATGTGTATATGCACAGTGGGACCACTCTTAACTGATGCCTACTTAATCGAATGGCTGCAGTCATGTTTTTATGAATTGATTTATTCACTGTGTTGATTGACACTCTCTATTCTGTCTCTGAAATGGATGCCTGAGCAATTCACACCAACATGTAAGGCATTTTAAACACTCAGTAGCCTTTTTTTTTTTAAAAAAAAGTCAGTTCTTTTTCCATTTACTTTTGGTAAAACATACATCTGTATGAATCACGCTAAAACACTTTTGGTTCATTAAAATTACTACTTTGAGAGCTGCCCCCACCATCCATCCCAAAAGAGGAAAAAGCTCATGTTTCCTTCCCATGTTAGGCCCATCTCCTGTTCCTGCTTCTTTCCTCTTCTTTGGATAACCAGTATTCTGTGTCCAACTTACTCTCAAAGGTTCCTATACAAGCATTTAAAACTATATATATATTGCTTTATTGTACTCATTTTGGATCACTGTATAAGTTACATATTATAATATACATATATGTGTGTGTACATAATCCTATTTATGATCCCATGTTTTGATGAATACATATATATCCTTCTATGATTGAGATGATTAGCTAGTTTTTATCATGTTTGTTCATCTTTGTTATCATGTTTGGATGTTATGTGGCCATTTTTTGTTCATGTTTCCCAGTTATTATTAGTCACTACTCTATCTTTGATGTTTTATTTGGGATCAATTTACTTCTGCTTAAAGCAGATCTTCTCTAAATGTCCTCTTAGGACACTGTGTTTCCTTGATCTTCTCATAAGTGTTTTTGTTTGTTTGTTTGTTTCTGAAAATGTCTCTACCTTGTCTCTTAATAATAGTTCGGCTTTTAATTTTCCTCATTACCCTGGCAGTGCTATTCTAATATCATGTGACTGTGACTTTGTTGTTGCTGAAATGTTCAGTTGGAACATCTTTCAGTACTTCGTGGTCAAACAGCCTTTTGTTGTTGTTTTGAGACAGGGTTTCTCTGGGTAACTTTACAGCCTGTCCTGGAACTTGCTCTATAGTCCAGGCTGGCTTCAAACTCACAGCTCACAGAGCACTGCCTGCCTCTGCCTCCTGATCACTGGTATTAAAGTTGTGTGCCACCACTGCTTGGTTGACAATCTGTCTTTTAAGAAGCCTATGTTTGTTGTTTTCTTGTGATCATCAAAGTATGTAAGTCTTTTCATTTACTATCCTTGGAATTTCTTCTAATTCTGAGTTCTGATGTCTTTAAACTGCCCTAGGAATTTCTTAAAAGTCATTTTTATCAAACAATACTTTCCTGTCCTGTGGTGGATTGAATAAAAATATGACTCCATAAGTCAGATATTTAAACACTTGATCCTGAGCTGGTAGCATTGTGTGGGGAATTGTGTGGGGAATTATGAAAGTGCAGCCAAGCTTGAGGAAGAAAGCAGGGGTGGGGCAGGGGAGACATGACCTTAGAGTTCAGAGCCTAAACTCGCAGGTTGCTCTCTGCTTCCCTGTGTGGACAGAAATGGGATATTTCAGCTTCCTGTTCAGGCACTTGTAACATTCCCTCTCTTGCCATTATGGACTCCTCTTCTGAAACTGTGGCTAAAATAAACTCATTGATTAAAGCAGACACATAAGCAGTCAGATGTTTTGTTCCAGCATTTGACAACTTTCTTGAATGATTTTCTTTCCAGAATTTTCTGTGGGAAAGGTTTTAGAATTCATTGACCTGTTCTACATCTTAGTTTCTTCCTTTTTCAACAGTACTACCTACTTTTTCCTTTCCTGGTTTCTAATCCCATGCATGGGTAAGCATCTTGCATACTAAGCTCAATCCGAAGGTCTGCTTTCTGGAGAACAAACCTGTAACTCTAGAAAAATGTAATCTTTTCGAGAACAATATGGCTACATTGCAAGTGAAAAAAAGACAGTCTCCTTTACAGAATTGAGAAAGAAAATAATACAGCAGACAGAAAAGCATATACTCAGACTAAAAATCACATTATTGTTCTTTTCAAGTGTTCTAGAAAAGTGTGGGAAAGGCTTGTGTGTTGTGATAAATAAGAATCATTTGGTGTCATCTGGCTTTTCAAAATTGGTATTTTAGCTCCAAAGCTGAAAAGACCCTAAAGATGAAATCTCCTCACATCTGCTCTGTATCCAGGCAAGGATGATAATAGGAAAAGACTGCACAGAAGATGGAGCCAGGGGTCATGACGTCAATGTCTAGAGATTCCTTCAATAAGGGGGTTGGATTCTCCTTGAGTAAAGAGCATCTGTGATGCTTGCTCAGTGAACATCAGGAAATTATGTCGTTCTCAAGGTCCTTCTTTCTTGATATGTCTTTTGGATTCAGACCATAGCAATTACTTTGCTCTTGGTTTACTCTTGTTGGCTGGGTAGGGTTATTGCAACTTTGGCTCATAGGTCCCAGAGACAAAGATAAATTATGTCTGAAGATGCTTACTCCACTTGGAATACCTAGATGCTAAACTGAAGCCAGTGGCTAGATGATCATGATGGGTTGCAGTACCTTCTAGTTATACAGCAATTCATTTGGCAGCTCAGCTGCGGAACAAATGTGGAGATAAAACTCAGCACATCACTTTTTTTTTTGGATTTCTCCATCTTTATTTCCACTATCCAACAACTCTGCAGACCATTTGTGGAGACTAATCTACCAATTCTGTAGACATCTTAAATGGGAACATTTCTTTATGAATTGTTTGACTCACATTGGACTTTGTGTAGATGATAAACACAGTTATTTTTGTTAAGCCACAACATCTAGACTGGTCTAGATGACTAAGCCTGTACTAAATCTATGTCAAACATCAGCCTTCCAAAATCCATGTCACTTGGCTTTTCTCAGGCTTTCAATCTCTCTCTCTCTCTGTTTTTTTCTTTTTTATTGTTTTTATTGTGCTATACAGTTTTTCTGCTCCCCTCCCTTCTTCCCCCACTTATATCCTCTTCTGTGATACCCATGCTCCTAACTTACTCAAAAGATCTTGTCTTTTTCTCCTTCCTGTTTAGATCCATGTATGTCTCTTCCAGGGTCCTCTTTGTTGTCTAGGTTCTCTAGGGTTGTGAATTGTAGGCTGGTTTTTTCTCTGCTTTATGTCTAAAATTTACAAATGAATGAGTAAATATTATATTTGTCTTTCTGGGTCTGGGTTACCTCACTCAATATGTTTTTGTCTAGATCAACCTATTTCTTTTTAAGATACAACCTATTTCTTTGTCCACATCTACTTTCATTTCACTTACATATCCAAGTTATCTGCAATTTGTTGCTTAACTGCCCCATTGTATGTCTAACTTTAATCAGTTTCTCTTGTATGGGAGTACAAATTAGGTCTTCTACAAATATATACAAGTTAATATAGCCACCCTTTCCCTCTACTCCCATTTTCAAACTTCTCTGGGTTGCTTTAAACATATGCTAAATCTGTAGTTTCAAAGCGTTTTTTGCTTTACATAGCAATCATAATTTCAGCTTCTCTGTTAAAATCTTTCTATTTCTCCAACTCTTGTACTGTCAGTTCTGTGCTTTTGTTTTGTCATTTTTTTAGATGTGGCCTGCTGTAGGAGGAGGCTGCTTCTTCGTCCCGGCCACCCAGAACCAAAATAACCACATAGAAACTATATTAACTAAAACACCGTTTGGCCAATTAGCTCTAGCTTCTTATTGGTTATCATTTACATATTACATATTAATTTAAGCCATTTCTCTTAATCTGTGTATCACTACAAGGTCATGGCCTACCAGCTAAATTTCAGTACGTCTACTCTGGTGGCAGATCCATGGCATCTCTCTCACTCTCTACCTTCCTTCTCCCATTATTCAATGCAGTTTTCTCAGCCTACCTAAGTTCTGCACTATCAACAAATAAAGTTTCTTTATTCATTAACCAATAAAAGCAACACATAGACAGAAGGACCTCCCACACCAGCCTGTTGATTTTTCTTGGTGCTTTCTGGGGATTTCTTGAGAGCTATGCTATCGGGTGCATTCAGATTGCACTTGCACTTGTTTGGGCCATTTGAGTGGCAACAGCATCAACCTAGGACCCTTTATTTACATTGGGACTTTTAGTTTTATATCCTTGTCTTTTTTATTTCTTTTTTCCACTTATTAATTTATCCTCCTCCTCCTCATTATTATTATTCTTTTAAGATACTTTCTCTCTCTCTCTCTCTCTCTCTCTCTCTCTCTCTCTCTCATTTAGTTGTGAGCCTAGTCTTCAACAGCTGAGCTATCTCTCCAGCCCCATAGTTTTTCATTTTGAAGCTAAAGGTACCCTGGAATTCATTATCTAGCCAGGCAGCCTTGAACTACCTTCATACTTCAGTATCTCAAACGCTCGAATTACAGGCATGACCCACAAAACCCAGAATATGTATTTTATTTTATTTATTTACTTTTTGAAATGTCAAAATAAAAGGGTAAATTTGGACTGCAAAATTCTGTAATCATGCTTAATGGCAAAAGTGACCGGTTGTGCTGTTTTTCTCTTTTCCCTCACCTCAGGCACAAGGCATGCATTCTTTTCCTTTTCCTTCTCTAGAATTCCTGCTTGAATCTGGTGTGTGGGCCTGCCTGCCTTTATGGAGGTTGTCTCTATAGGCTCTGTCTTTGTGAAGACTCCAGGCATCAACTTTAGCGCCTGCGCCTTTGAAAGCTTCAAAGTGGGAGCAACAGAAAAACAGAGAGACCTCTTCATGTAATCTGGACTTGGCATCCTCTTATCTTACAAAATGCCCTCTTCCACTTTGCCTTTGGTCTTTGAATTACTTTCTTTTGTGCCAACTCAGCAACACCTTTTAGAAGATTGAACATATATGTTTTATCCAGCACTTTAGTTCTTTCCATCAGGCGGTTGCTTAGAATGATCTAATCTGTCTTCCTGCTGAAAAAAAAAGTCACTTTAGCGACATTTTGGAAATGCACGCATCCAGACACAGCTCTGCTGGTCAAACAGCATGCTTGCTGAAGTTAAAGGCATCTGTCACCAAGCCTGCTTGTGATTATTTTCTAAATTATGACTTATATGCAGAGACATTACCCTGGTCAAATGTATAAGAACGTTTTTGTTATGAAAAAATGATAGTAAGTCCCACAAAGATGCCTAATAAAATATTCTGTAAGTTCATTCCCTAAAGGCAAAGGAGGGCTCACCCCACTGTAGGTGGTACTAACTACCCTTGGGCCAGTGGTCTGTGGGTACTTAAGAAAGCAAGCTGAGTAAGCCAATAAACAGCACTTTTCAACACATTCGGCTTCAGTTCTTGTCTCCAGGTTCCTGCCTTGAGTCTCTGCTTTGACATACATCCCTCAGTGATAGAGTATGTCTTGAGAGCTGTAAGAGTAAATAAACCCTTTCATCCCATGATTGTTTTTGGTCATTGTGTTTATCACAACAACAGAAACCTAACAAGGGTGATACCTAATACCATGTATATAGTCAACAAATAAGAACAATACTGTATCATTAAGGAAATGCCGGCAAAAGAAAGTCTATATATCTTTGGCACATTAAATGTTTTCCTGATATTTTTAAAAGCAACTGGTTGAATCCATGGATGTAGATTTATAGTTATAAATGCTGCTACTGAAAAAACAAGCCTGTGACTGTCTTTTCAAATATAATTTGTATACTCTCACCATTGAATCACCAATTTCCTAAAAGAAGAAAAAATTTTACATGTGAAAATGATCATAGTTTTACTTTTAAGAGTAGAAACCATGGACCACCTAAATGTTCAGAAATATTATACAGACATATCAATTGGATACCATGACACTGTTAAAATTATGTCTGAAATGATTTACAGTAATATGTAACAGTTCTCTTTTGCTTACATTGGTCTAAATGAAGCAAAACCTAAGATGAAGGCTTGAGTATATAGATCATGTCTTTAGGATGGAGAATATAGCAGGTGCATAGATATCAGGGAGCTGACACTAAAAGTCAACACAAGGACATGTTTTGTTTTGTTTGTGAATAAATAGATGTCAACCCCACTAGGCTCCTTGAAGAAATAGCTCTCTCAATTGTTGAAGACGAAAGTGTTTATTTACTGGCCCTGGCCTCTTATTGATCAATATTGGCCTCTTGGAACATCTCCAATTTAAACATGGAACCACCAGGAGGTTCTCCGTCTGTGCAGTCAGATACGTTCATATTGGAAAGAAATCTGCATGGGATACTCTCTAAACTGTACCTGCTTGAAGCCTGTCAGGAGTCTGGGGAACTGTTGGTCTTGCTCCTTTGAAGTCAGCTCCGAGATGAGACAGACACCAAGCGTGCACATTTCAATGATGAGAAGAGCTACAGTTCTATGCTCAATTGAATGTTGATCAATTGACGCTTCAGTAGTCTATTGAATTATGAGTTTGTTGCAGGTCCTATAAAATCAGAGAACATGGTCACACTCTCCCTTTTGGGAGCATAATTCTTAGGGTAGATGAAGGGTTTTGCAGCTCATTTGGTTTGACAGATAATAAAACCATTAATAGAAAAAATAAATACTGTGATTAGGGCTAGGCTGGAGATAAAAAATCAACAACCTAACGATGCTTGGGAAAGAAATTAGTTAAAGTACAACAAAATGTCGCTGTGGAGAGCTCTGGTATGACAACTTATTTTATAGGTTTATTTTTAATTTTTAAAGATTTCTCTAAAAAGCATAAACACCCTGGTAGAATTTTCTTTGAAGAAAACATAAAAATACAACCATCCCTCATTTTTCAAACAGTTACTGACTTATATCCTAGCTCATATTTGGTCTTCCTTCTGTAAATCACTCCTACTTACTTTTCCACGCCCTCTTTCCCCCTTCTCTCTCTTTTCATGAACAGATAATCCCTGGAAACACCTTTCCAACATTGTTACCCAAACAAGGACTTGGTGAGTAGATGTCCCTGAAAAAAAGCTTAGTCCATTTGCAACTTGCTAGCAGGACTAGCCATCCATGAAGTTGGGGGCTTTGGTTCTGAGCTTTTGCATTAATGATTTCAAGGTAGAGTCCATTATTGTTATGTAGCAATCCAGTTTTGTTTAAATACATAATAAACTATGCATAGAGTTACACTTTCAGTTTCCAATTTGCCTTCTTAACACTGTGATTGGCAACTCAACACTCCCGGTCCCCGTGACAAGGTGTCGCCAGAAACACAAATCTGTAAAAAACTGCCGCTTACCATCTGCTTCATATTCAGGGTCTCCAAATGGCCCCAAAAGGTGGAAGCTGTTTGCAGCGCCCGGACTTCTGAATTGCATTAAGTCCCAATCTGAATTTTCTTTTTGGCTGACCTCTAAAGAATGGCAGAGGAGACATCAAATGCCCAACAAAGGAACCTTTTGGGACAGTGGCTGCTCCCGTCCCGGATGCCAGTGTGACCAATTCAGCAATTGTCTCTTTCCTGGGGATAAAATGAACATCATGTCAATGAAGCTAAAATCAGAGAATGATGATCTGAGAATCAGTGAGAAGGAAGAAGCTGACCTTGGAGAGGTTTAAGGATGCCTTACGAATAGCTATCCTGAACATAATTAAACGCATTTTAACATTATAAGCCTTGAAGAATGCAAACCATCACTGCTGAACACTGGGGAGTTAAAGATATTGCTTTTATAGCTGGGGAGCTTATGGTCAGAAGCGATATGAAATATTAGAAATGTGACAGTTTTATAATAATTTTATTCTTGCTCATTGTGATCATTTTCATTTGCAGCTTTTTACCTTGGAATATGTTGAATTGCATTAACCTCCCTCACTCCATCCTTGTCCTGTAATATTGGAGGTTGTGGTTATAAGCTGAGGAATTAGAGAGCATTATAGTCACAAGCAAACAGGTAATGGTGTGTATGATGCTTATTGTTTCATGAATTAGACATTCACAGTGAATTTGTCTCCAAGTTAATAGAGCGTAGAGTGAAATACTGTCTCTCTTTTATTCTTATTTTGTGTCTTTTATCTTATTCATTTCTGAGCTGATTTTTATTTTGAAAAAGAAGGCATTATTCTTTCTGTCAAATGCTTCTTTGTGCTTTTTTTTTCTTGCCCATATTCTCCCCAGTGTTATCTATATTATCTGCACTGAATCACCAAGTTGGAGTTGAAAGTATCTGATTTACCTATTTCCATTGCCCAGGGCTCAAGAGCTAAACAGCCAGGACTAGAGTCTAACCCAACAAATACAAGTGGTATAACTAACACAGAGCTCCTACCAATGATAACCAAAAGCTCTCAGCACTTTCCACATGCTAACTCCTCTACATCTACAAGGAACATGAGTCTGATCCCACTATTCTTGTCATCCTCATTTTATGGAAGATTTAAACAAGTCACACTAGGTCTAGGCCGATTAACTCAATCTCACTCATGGTAGTGTGGTTTTAACATAAAATGACCTCATGGACTCACGCATTTGAATGCTTCTTCCCCAGGTTTTGGCGCTGTTCAGGAATGCTGTGGCTCTTTCAGATGATAGAGAGTCACTGGAGGAAAAAGTGCCTGATGAAGTGTTGGCCTTGAGGTTTTAAAGCCAGCACCTCTTCCTGTTCTTTCTGATTTCTGACTGGATATAATGTGTCCCACTGATTGCATGTTCCTGGTGTCATGTCCTTCCCACCATGATGTGCTATCCCCTCGAAATAGTGAGCTGCCATGACCCATTTCTCCTTGAAGCTGCTTTGGTCAGCCATTTTGTCACAGCAATCTTTACACTGATTAAGATGAGTGGAATGGGCTACCTGATCCAAATAAACAAGACTGTTGGGCCTGACTCCACAGACACCGATGAATATGGGAGTTTGTGCTTGCATGACTTTTTATTTTTTATTTTTTCCCCCGGGGAACTTCTTGGGAAAGAAGCTGTTTATATTAGCAAATAGACTCACACTATGTGCTGTGGGATTCTTTGATAGTGATTTATTAATCAACTTTTCTTCAGGCCTAACAAGGCTGTTCAGCACCAGGTGGTGTCAAAAAAAGCACTTGGTATTTTTATGCCTTTAAAATGTTAGAATTTTGTGAGAATTAAAGTAAAGAAATAGAATCCTAACAGAATTTGCTAATTGCTACATTGAATATAGAGTACAAAATGCTATTGAGACAGAGCCTAAATGGTGGCTACAAACTTAGTTAGATTTTCAAGAAACAATTGTGAGTACATCTAGATGAAGTTAAGATTTATAAAAATATTGTGACTGTTTGAAATTTCTGATACTCTTAAATTTTTGTTTCTTTTGACAATGTCATCATGTATATAATGCATTCTAACTATCCTTGCTGCAAACCCACTCTTGTTACCCCCTTAACAAATCCCTTCCTTTATATCTTTTTTTAAATTGATTTTATTGATCTATGCATTTTTCTCTGCTCCCTTCCTTTTCTCTCCCCGTCCCTTCAACCCTCTCCCATGGTCCCCATACTCCCAATTTACTCAGAAGATCTTGTCTTTTTCTACTTCCCATGTAGATTAGATGCATGTATGTCTCTCTTAGGGTCCTCATTGTTGTCCAGGTTCTCTGGGATTGTGATTTGTGGGCTGGTTGTCTTTGATTATGTTTAAAAACTACTTATGAGTCAGTTCATATGATAATTGTCTTTCTAGGTCTGGGTTACCTCACTCAACATGATGTTTTCTAGATCCATCCATTTGCTCACAAATTTCTAGATGTCATTATTTTTTTCTGCTGTGTAGTACTCCATTGTATAAATGTACCACACTTTCCTTATCTATTTTCAGTTGAGGGGCATTTAGGTTGTTTCCAACCTCTGGCTATGACAAACAATGCTGCTATGAACATAGTTGAGCACATGTCCTTGTGGCATGATTGAGCATCCTTTGGATATATACCCTAAAGTGGTATTACTGGGTCTTGAGGAAGATTGTTTCCTGATTTTCTGAGAACTCACCATACTGATATTCAAAGGGGCTATACCAGCTTACTCTCCCACCAGCAATTCAGGGGAGTTCCCTTTGCCCCACAACCTCTCTAACATAAGTTGTCATCAGTGTTTTTTATCTTGGCCCTTCTTTCAGGTGTAAGATGGATTCTCAGAGTTATTTTGATTTACATTTCTATGATGACTAAGAATGTTGAGCATTCCCTTATGTGTCCTTCAGCCATTTTAGATTTCTCTATTGAGAGTTTTCTGTTTAGGTTTGTACTCCAATTTTTTATTGGATTATTTGTTCTTTGGTGACCAATTTCTTAAGATTTTTTGCATATTTTGGAGATCAGTCTTGCTGTTTCTGTGGCTTTTCCTGTGTTGCTCTTGAACCCCCCCCCCCATTTCCTACAGTCCCATTTCCTCCTCATCAGGACTTTCCAAGCAGAGCCCAGTGTTTGGCCATGGGTCTCCGAATCTGTTCATTTACAAATTTAATCAGAGTGCACTTGGTTTCTCTCTTAGGTCTTTATTGCATCAATGAGTACATCTCCTTACCTGGCATGTAAGTCTTGTAGCATGAAAGTTCCGTAGCTGGTGAAACGGTGATGAGTTTTCTCTTTCAGCAGCCTACTTAGTACCTTCTGGCACTCTTAGCAGAAATGGAAATTCTAGTTCAGTTTGAATTTGATTTCTCTATATCCTCCTACTAACGTGTGTGTGCTGTCTTTAGCAATACGGTTTTGTCATCTAGTTTTGGTGCGTAAGCAAGAACAAGTTCAATAGTCTGTTATTTGGTTGGCATCTTGAGCCTTTCTCACCAACTCAGATAGAGGCATCCCACACCTGGCACTGCTATTTTTGTTTTACAAACTATTGATGTGGGAGTCTGCTGCTTTGTGTTGATTTCATTGGTTAAATAAAGAGACTGCCTTGGCCCTTTAAGAGGACAGAAAATTAGGTAGGCAGAGTAGACTGAACAGAATACTGGGAGAAAGAAGCAGATTGAGGAGTCGCCATGATTCTCCTACTGGACACAGACGCAGGTTAAGATCTTCCCTGGTAAGACACCTCATGGCGTTACAGGGATATTAGAAATGGGTTAGATCGATATGTAAGAGCTAGCCAATAAGAAGCTGAAACTAATGGGCCAGGCAGTGTTCAAAAGAATACAGTTTCCATGTAATTATTTTGGGGCATAAGCTAGCCATGCGGGTGGCCGGGTGCCAGGGACGCAGCCTCGCCACTCCTACTACAACAAACTATGGTTTCTAGGGATGGCATTATCTACTCATGTAGGATACTTCTGTTCTAATATTTGTTTTGTTTTGTTTTTGAGGCAAGGTTTCTCTGTGTATCTATGGTTGTCCTGAAACTCACTCTGTAGACCAGGCTGGCCTCGAGCTCACAGAGATCTGCCTGTTCTACTGTTTCTAATTAACATATTAACTAATAAGTTTCCGCATACAAAGATGTTTCCATTTTTTGCCTTTCAAATTTCAAGTAAGTAGCTTGGTATTTCTTGAGACATGTAATGGATTAGTAAACTACTAGATGGTCATGTTTAAGGGGATTGCAACACATCGTTTGCTGATGGCTCGGAGATTGCTTCAGTTTTGGTAAAAACTTTGTATTGACACCATTTGTAAACCAAATGTTCATATGTAAAGATATTTCTGTGTTACCCACTACAGGTGAAGCTGCTTTGATGGAATTATTCAAAGCAGAGTTGCCATCTTCAAGAAATGTTAATTCAGTGAAGAAAACAAGGCCCAGTAGTATCAAAGATCCTTTGACACTACAAAGATTTTGATTGTTTTCTGGACATATACAATAGCATAATTACTTTCAAAGAAGTTAAAAATTTCAGATTCTGCCAAAATGGGAGCTGGTCATTGAATATCATAGATGTGTGTCATGTTAGAAGATGGGTATAACTCTCTGGACAGATGTGAGGAAGGAGAGTCATTTTCTGATGTAGGTTTTTGGAGACTGGGTGGCAGTGAGATAACAGTTTGACCACTTCATTTAAATGCTAAAACTAGTTATTAAGGAAACCATATGCAGGGCAAATTTATACTTTTCTTCCATGCCCCCATCAAACTTTTATTTGCTGTCATAGGGTTGGAAAAGTGCATTCCAAAGGTTTAAATGTTAAATACTTGGTCCTCTGCCTGGGAGATGGTAGAACATTTATGAAGTAAGGATGTTCTTATATCATTGGGTGGCATTCCCTAAAACAGGACTGTGGAATGTCAGTCTCCTTCTCAGCCAGGAGCTTAACACTCTGCCTCCATAAGACTCCTGCCATGATGGTACTGCCTATCCATGGGTTCAGAGCAATGGGGGAAAAACACAGATACATACATATCTCTGAAACTGCAAGTGAAAATATCTTAAAATATTTTAATTTTTTCTATGATAATATCATATATGTGATACAAGATACATTGTATCTTGATCATATTCACACTCCATTTCCTCACCCTTCAACAATGCCCTATCCCACACTGTGTCTTACTCTTTTATAGAAACTCACTGTTTCCAACTAGAGCTGACCACATGGACATACATGAGTGTGGGATCATCTACTAGATCAATAACATGGAATCAACTTTCCCCAGAGGCTATCAGTTGTCAAGATCTCCTCACTTATCTGTAGACTCTCTGGTATGCATTCTAGAATGTTTACTGGCTTGGTATTATTCAGGTCTTGTGAAGGCAGACACAGCCGCAACAAACTCATGAGTTCATACTCATTAAAATAACCATGCCGTGTTCAAAGAAAAGCATTTTATGTTATGACTCATCAACCTCTGGATCTTACATTCTTTGTTCCACATCTGTGATTTCCTTGACCCTTGGTGAGGAGGTTTCATTTAGAGCTGACCATTAATAGTCACTTAATATCAGATCACTGACCATGTGTGAGCTTCTTCACTAACTGCTGCCCACTATAAGTAGAACTTGTATTTTTGACATGCTCCTTTGGTCATTCTTTTCAACATTTTTGACTTTCCAAGTCAGAAAGTAAATAATTCTATAGTCTATTAGTCTTTGTGTACCCCTCTAGGAGCATAGCAGTAGCCAAAATTTGAGTTGTTTCACAATTGGTTAAACCAGAGATCTGACTACTCTAGGCCATGTTATGTGAAGTGGAATCTGCCAAGTCTTATTGGACAATTCTTCTAATACCTTTCATCACTGAGACCGCAACAGTTTTTCTTTTTTATCATGTCTGTAATCTGACCTTTTGCTTGTGTCTGGTAGGATGTATTAGCAATAGCTTTAACACAGTTTCTAGTCAGGACTATACAGTGAGCTCCATTCCAGTCAAGACTGTAAAATAAGACTCTGTCTCAAAATCTAAAAAATAAAACTATTAAATATTAATTTCTCAAACTTGAAAAAAATTAAAAACCATTTCTTGGTACATGTAGAAGGTATAACAGTTCATATATTACGAATAACAGGCAAGGTGCATGGCTTCTCCAATAGTTATTTATGTAAATGAGCACTTGGAGATATTTTGGTGTGTTCTAAAATGGTCCTGGTGATTTTACCAAATTCTTGATGAACGTTTTGTTTTCCAAGTAGCAGTTACTTCATTCAACAAAAAATTGCTACATATGTTTTAGTTTTTCCAACTGTGTTTTCTGTCACCATTTTCAGAATCAATTTGAGGTTATGGCTAAAAGCTAAACCAACACTTTGGGTAGTTTGGCCAAGATAATAAGATATCTGCTTTCTGTAATGTTGATTCTTGGGCATATTGAAAATTGATTCACAGCCCTGCTATCACCCTGTTTTATTTTTATTTATACTAGAATGCAGCACTTTGGATGCAGTACGGAGACAGCAGCCATTTTCAGACTCTGCTTTATATTAAATTGATAAGATGTCAGACATGTCCTCAGCTCAGAACCTGACATACTGTAGAACTGAGTTAAATAATAGTTACAGCCATTTTGTTTAAATGAATTCACCCTACTGTACTATCTCTGTAATAAAAGGTGGCCATTTGACAAAATGTAGGTGATAATAAATATATATTTGGTGGAGAATTTCAGCACTAATACAACCACAGGAAAATTATAGGAAATGAAAAGGCCCCTGAAATGACCCTTGCCTAACCACCAGTGTTGGTGTTGTCAGTCTACTGTCTTCGGTTTGGCAGAGTCCATCTTTGACAACATTCCTTGTTTGCTTGTCTTACCTTGCTGTTGGGGCCTCAATGTATTTTCTAATGCCAACTCTTGGAATCTATTCATTACGTGGTTGAGGATGCTTATGAAAGAGAGGACAAATAAATTACACACCTTTTCCTGTTTTCTCTGTTTTGTTTGTTTTCCATGTGTGTGAGGATATGCTAGCTAGAGTTATAGTTGCCATCTTTAACCTTGAGGATGAATTCAGGATCATGGCAAGGAAGCCAAACAGCACTGATGTTGCTGGGTGACTGTATGAACCCTAACTACATTCAGACCCTTTTGTTTGAAACATAAATCTTTATATGAGCTTTCTATTCTTCAGTTATTCTATTTCTTGAAACCAAAGTCGACTGGCATAACTTTATAACACTGAATCTTTCCTTTCAGAATGTAGCTTTATTAGGGCAGGGATCAAGTATTCATATCAAATTATAGTGTCTCAAATATGATAGACATTTATTTCTGCCTTGCACTCAGTCTGAGTTGCTGTGATGGCTACTGATGGAATATGTCTTGGCATGTAAGTAGAATCTCTCAGCACATTAATCTGCTACAGGAGACTATGGTTATTTGAATAAAATTGGACACCATAGGCTCATATATTTGAATGTCTAGTCCCTATTTGGTAAAATGTTGAGTACAATTAAGTGTAGCCTTGTTGGAGGAAGTGTGTCACAGGGGGTGGGATTTGAGGTTTCAAAATCCCACACCAGGCCTCTTTCTTTCTGCTTATGAATCACGATGCGGCTCTCAGCTCCAGCTCCAGTGCCTGCCTGCATGCCACCATGCTTCCTGCCATGACATTATTAGATTAAAGTGCTGAAAGCCCCTGATTAAATGCTTCCTTTTATAAGGGTTGCTTGGTCATGATGACTCTTTAAAGTAGTACAACAGTGACTGAGACAGAAGCCATTCTCATCTCTGAAGTTCAAGATTGCTGTCCAACACATCTGTGTCCCAGACAACAAAAAGGGACAAAGACAGTAAGGGAATACATACATTTAGAAGACACAGTCTAGAAGTCACACCTACTTCTTGACTTAACGTTATATTAGTTGAGACATGGACACCTGGCTAAAGAATCTAGAATGTCCAAATACTGATATTTTATTCTGTAGAAGTATGCATATTATTAAGAGACCAACAGGCATAAATATATTTAAGAGATATAAGTTGAACTCTTCTTCCATGCAGGTGCTCCAATAAGATAGTCACTGAATTATCTCATCCACTTTTTAAAATAGCCGTACCATGTAACTACAAAATTGTTCCCATTCTGTAGACAAAGATTACAAACTCATAGAGTTTATCTATGATGTTCAAGGTCAAGTGTTAAATGGTTGGTATGATTTACTTTGAAACCAGAGTCCATTTCTTGATGCTTTACTCTATATGATCTGTGTGACTCAGAACCATCCACCTGAGTCCTAGATGCCCCATCCTGATGTTATATCCAAGGTCACCCTTAACAAGAGGTGTTGCCTCTTTTTTGCTTTCTTCACACTCACCTCCTGTCAGTACCACCCAGGGAATGATTCTCTACACTAGCAGATGAGTTCATGTTTTCCCCACTCATAGGACTAACTTCATCATGTAACACTGACACAGCAGTTTCAACATCTGCCCCTTCATCTCCCGAAGCTTGAACTTTGGCTTCACTGGATCTTTCTTGTTTAGTTTAATGTTAACAACTTTATTTCTTAGATTTCCCAGGCAGAGGGGGCAGCATCTGTTTGGTGTGATTTCTGTCTTCCTAAGACTTCACAGTTCCTCACTTTCACTCATTTCCTTGTCATTCTCAACTCCTCCAGAAGAAAGAGATAACTATGTAGCCAGCATTGTTTGCATTTGTTCCTGGTCAACTATGCATTCACTTAGCTTCATTTCTCTGGGGGAGTTTTGTGTTGCCATGTCCAAAGGAGTCAAGAAACTTTACAGACCTTCTTTGAGGGAGGGCAACATGGCACATCTGTGTCTCCAGATACTCCATGGTGGACACAATGCAGAGAGCACAATGGGGGCCTGCATGGTTCCATCCAGTCCTTATTTCTGGAAATGGATTTGGTTGTTAGTTGACTGAGTGATTATCACACTTGAGTCCTGGTAATCTCATACGCTCCCTCTTCAAGGGTGAAAGGTTCTCTATTCTCATACTCTGAGACACCCATCAAACACCTCACTCAATGGAATGAGAAACTGAAGTTAGACATGTGATGTGGTCAGGCTTTCAAATTAGACTGTAGCCAGGATAAGAAAACCTGATTCTTATACTGCTGTCTTCTGAGCACTCCCACTCACCCCAGACAAGCGAAGACAGAATGACCCTTGAGGCCAGGGTTCTTTCTTCTCTCTGATCATTTTTATTAGAAGGTATAACCCTTCATTTGCCTGGCATGCCAGGCTGGCACTTTCCAGAGGCATCAAATTCACTTCAGAGAAGGAAATAGAAGTAAGATCAAAGACTCATGTAATTTCCTTTCTCCAGGGGAGAGAAATCCTCTTCAAGCAGACTGTGCCTCAGGAGCATTCCAAGCTATGATTTCCCTCTAGCCCGTGGACTAGAAGCAGAGGCAGGGACTTGATGGTTCTTCCTGTAGTCACTAATGATCTCAGGGATGGTTTAGCAGCCACTCAGAGATCCTGAGGTGTGACCATGAGCCATGGGGCTCCTACCAAATGTATGGAGGTTCTTTCAGCTTTCAATCAGACCCTATATGAATTTGGTTTGAAGTCCTTATTTGGATTCAGGCAAGCAAAGGACTGTGTCAGAGCATTTCCACAGACATGATTCCCTTGAGTGTAACTGGCACCGTGAGATACCTCCATAATTGACTGATGGTGTACATCTCCAAGCCTAATGCTTGAGTCGTGTTATTTTTTTATTGTATATTATGCTTTGATAGTGGCAGACTTGCAATGGGAGAGGTTGGTTGATATGATAAGTTGCTTTGAAGATTGAGTGATATTTAATATTTTGAGTAACTACATCCTGTTGAAGTAATTTGGCTCTTCAAGGACATGCTGTACAGGTTTAAAATGGAATGTCTGGGTCTGCCACAGCATAATTGACTGTGAAATAAGCCCCTTCGAAAGGACAATTACTCTTAGGGCCTCAAATGCAAGTCAAGTCTCCCGTGGCAGTGGGACGGAGAGTCCTGCTTGGTTTTAGTCAGGAATGAAACTGACTGACTGCTGTGTTCTTGTTAAGTAAGAACCAACGTCTGCATTATAAAACCACCTCCCAGCCCAACAGAGCACAGACATAGCTCATAGTGTGAGTGCATGAGAAGCCCCTGCATACCTCCATCTGTCCATTCATTTGTTCATTCATTCATTTGTTTATCCACCCTGGCATTAATTATTTCACACAATAGGTACTAATAACCTAGATTGTGCCAGAAAAAAGAGACAAGTACTAGAAACAGACATAAAGTGTACTCATTAGGCATATGATTAAGAAGGGGAGCGAGAGAAACAGACAGACACAGGTCTTTATTAAAGGCATACTATACAACATTATGTATATAGTCGTGGAATCTTCACCACTCAGTAAAATAAGCATCTTGTCCATTTCACAGAGATTAAAACTGAGGCATAGATCAGTAAAGTCTGTAAGGAGGGTTTCGGGTTTCAGCTCAGGTGACGTGCATGTGCCTTGCCACCTTGATGGCACACTGGAGAGAAGCTTAGCTGAGATGTCGTCAAGAACTGGTCCAGATGTGGTTCTCAGCCATTTCCCGAATTGCGAGAATCTCCCTACCAATTGGACCGTTTGTCTTTCTCTCTTTTTAATGGAGAAACTATTTTTCTTTTATTTCCCCAAATCAATCAAGTATTCTGAAAGCTTCTCAGCAGGTTTGGAAGAAATGAACGTACTGGAGGCACATCCAATTAGGCCCACACTTACAATGACAGTCTGCCAACCCCAAACTTAACGCACGGCATTGGAGACCCCCCTCCCCCAGAAATGTAAACTGTTGCATGACCTAAAAGTGCAGCTGATATTTAAAATGCTAAATTAATTCAAGAAACCCCACAGATAGCTCTATTATTCAACCGAGCACGGTATAAGATGACAACTGTAGGCTGACCCCCTGAGCCTATGTTTTTAAATCAGTGTTTTATTGTTCCATGCTGAGAATTACTCTTATCAGTCATAAAACAATTTTATTAAAATACACAGGTATTCACACACACACACACACTCATAACCTCTTTCTCTCTGTTTGTGTGGATGTGTGTGACACATACAAACACACAGTAGTGACAATATAGTATTTTCCTTACCAACAAAATATCTGATTCATACTTTGTTCATCATATTTATTAAATCTCATTTTTGGAAACTTATTTTGGTTTTCTGACTAATGACTTCGGTTTTCCCTACACATGACTGCCAAGTAAGATGTCTTAAAGCATCACTTTCCCCATCCACTCTAAGATTGCAGTAGCTTTCCTGGTTTTGTGGCTTGAATCAATCACACCTCTACCTTTCTGCCTTCCAACCAGGAGAAGTTAAGAGGTTGAAAGCTAGATTAAACCTGCATTTCTCAGAATCATTTCTAGATAAGGCCCTTGGTTTAAACTGAGCTCCACTGGTGTGTATGTTTGGGTGGTACCTATGGTGCCCTTCTTGGGGAAGACACACATGGGTGGGTGTTTATGTTGCCCTATTTTGTTGTCCAACATTATCCTCCTACTGCAATGGCTTCTTGACCCTGGCAGAACTCCAGGGCCCTCAGATATCACAGTTTGTTTGGTGGTTTAGTTTGCTATTGATTCCAAGTTTGGTCATGGAAAGGCAGCCTAGGATCTTTTTATTAACCAGCAGTAGGAAGGCATAAATACTCACTTCCCTACCCTAATTTTTTTTTTCTGACTGAAATATCTAGTTTCTTTTTTGATGGAATTCCAGCTTGTACTGAAATCTTAAAGACTGTCTGAGTTCACTCTCAGATCCAGCTCATTAAAAAATTTTAATAACTTCAAACTTGCCACTCCAAATTGTCACTCAGTGATTCCCCACCTCTGGGATTTCTGTCTCCATCTAATTTTCCCCCCTGTTTTAAATGTCCTTTAGTTCCTCTTGCAAGTCTCAGCCCCAATGCCATTTGCTTTGTTTTATCAGAGTTTTAGAGGAAACTGAGACATTTGTACCTTTGGTGCGTTTGTTCCTTATGCTTTCACTAGGCAGTAAGCAGAAACAAGGCCATAAAAGGCAGAGCCTTGATTTCTAGGGGTACCGTCAATCTGGTGTGGCGGGGGAAGTGAGTATACCGACTCTTAAGAGGCAAGACTCCATCAACACATTGATTGGTCCTTTCCTAGAATGCTGGCACAGTGCAGGTGTTAATAAATGTCTGCTAATGTGGTTTGATAGGACACGTGGGGCTGAAATTATGAATAGGGAAATTCACAGGGCAGCACTTGAGGCCATGAAAGAGGCTCTGTCAGTTCCACTCTGTGGATTCAAAGTCCACGTTGTACTTCACTCGCTCTAGGATAATGGTTTGCTACCACTTTGATCCCCCTCGACCGCCTCTGCAACTTCTATCAAAAGAAAATATGCTGATTCCTTCCTTTCTCCATGCAACCCAGCACCGCTTGCATTAATTTCCTCAGAAGATGCCCCCCCCCACCAACTTCCAGCTCAACATTTCAAAAATATACTTGATTAATTACAGGATTAGCATCTCCACACTTAAAGGAAAAATATTGATAAACTGGCATTTTATGTCCCATTTATATTTGGTTAAATTAAGTGCATACTTACAAAAAGTTTAAATTGAATTTGTATTAAAACAAACAAGCAAGCAAAAAGACAACAGGCAGGAAGAAATCCTTTTAATACCGAGTTTGGTTGCTGCAGAACACGGCCCTTGTCAGAGCGAGCCACTATCAAGCACGTGTTCAAGTTGGAGGGACTTACAGGCTCCTTTCTTTAGGATTTCCACCTGTGCAGAATTAAAGAGCTGTGGCACCCATAACCTGCTTTTCATGAATCATTTTTATTAATTATCACACAACCTTCTAGTTGCCCAGCAATGGAATGCCGAGCCAATATTCACTGTGCTTGGTGAGAGCTCTCCACATACCCCAAACACTCCTAATTGAATCAGGTTAACTCTTTCTTCCCTGATATGGCTGGCTCATTCTTGCTTTTCCCTTTTTCTCACCTTTCTTCAACTTGGCAAACCTCTTGGATATGGCATATTCCTCTAACTAAAGTTTTTGTTTTAATGTCAAACTTACTTCATTTCCCCATGGTTTTTTTTTTTCTGGAGTTTTGATTTTACCCTCTTGCTCAGACAGCTTCTAGAACTTACAGCAGATCATTGCTTTCCTATCTAGAAATACGAAACGAAAATTCAAATAGGGATAGTGAGTGTGCTTCAAAGGTACATACTGAAGTTTAATCCCTGCTGCCTGGGCTCCTTATTGAGAAACAGGGTCTTTGTCCAGAGGCAGTCAAGTTAAAATTGTGCTACACGTGATATTTCTGATTCCTAACCTAACTAAGATAAGCTTCTTTATAAGAAGAAAGCAGAGAAGCAAGGGCAGGGCCTCACAGAGAAACGGAGACACAACCACTAGAGGATGGCTTTGGGTCATGGAGGCCAAGACTGGAGTCATGCCTTCAATGGGAATGCATGTCTGTGGACAAATAGAAGCTTCTGGAGTCGAAAGTACTCAGCCACAGGTTCAGAAGGGAGTTTGGTTCTCTCCCATCAATCTTCAAGAAGTCCACCACATTTCTTCTGTTTTGAGCCCTCTGTTTATATCATATGCACCTGCTATTCTAGAAAATGAATGTAGAAACATAAAGTGTGTTCTGCATCTGGCCATTGAAATCACGAGAAGCAGAGCTATAATACAGTGTTGACCTGCTTATTTCACAGGGAAGGTAGCTCAGGCTAGACACCAAGGGATTTGATCAAAGTGGCTCAGCTACCAGGTGGCAGAGCTCATTTTTGTTCTTTTGACTAAAACCCTCCTACTCTGTGTTGTACCATGTCTGCCTGGCATACGGACAAGAAGTATTTTGGACGTAACCCGTTTCAAACCTTGTCTCTGTTTTTAATCTAGGTTTTTACAAATCAAAATGCAGGGCTGAAATCAAGGACTCCCTTTTAGATCAGCTTAGGCAAACAGACATGGTGTTGACGCATACAGATAAAGTGACTTAGACATTGTTCTTCCACCCTATCTCCACTGACATCACTGTAGTCCAAATCTCTATTCTCTCTCAACAGAACCATTCCACCAGCTTCCTGTGGGTGAGCCCCTGCCCTTGCTCCTCTCAAATTAGCCAGACTATCTAAACATTTGACTCACATAACACCTCTATCCAGAGCATCCACAGAACAAAAGAAACACTAACCTTGAGCCACACTGTCTTACAAGCAAGCCCTCTGACTTAATTTCTTGTCTCTGCTAACCACAGCTTCACATTTTTGATTTTCCCTCTTGAATCTATCAGGAACATTCCCAATTCTCACTTTTCTGCCAGCTCTTTCATATGCTGAAGCATTCAGGTGGCAGCTCAGACAATTTCTCTTCAGGGTAACCGGCCTGAACTCAAAGTATCCCTGTCTTCGCTTTACTGGAGTTTTTGGTTTTATTTTTATCATAGGCTCTGTTACGTTTTGAATTCATGTCCTTAGTCTTTGTTTCTCTCACAAGTCCCTGAGATTCAGGAGGAAGGAAGCCTGGTCTACATTTTCTTCTCTGTTGTATTTCTAGCACATAATTCAATGTCTGACAGACAATTAATGCTAAGTAATGGTTGACTGAATGAACGCCAACTTAAGAGTAAGAGCCATGTTTTCTAGAGTCTTTCATGCATCAGCTGCTCATCTGAGGTGAACATCAGTGATGTCATTCACTATAGCCCAGAGAATTAGAACTAATATTAACTCTCGTGGTAGAGATGAGACACAGTAAAAATGACATTATAGAATATGTCAAGGTCACATGGATTGTGTCAAAGGCAGGACTCAAACGCAGGTGTGTAGGTGACTGATTTGCCCTTTGACATGGTACTGTTTATTCACATATTTGCACGAGCTCAAGGGGTCTCTTTTGTAGTCATCAGTTACAGTGTCAGAAAGTAAGTGTGCAGTATGAAGGCCATGGTCTTTTTTGTTTTATGGGTGTTGACCAGATCAGTTATCAGATGAAGCCATGCCTTAGTACGTAGAGTTAGAAAATGACCCTGTGCTTGGCAGTCTCCTTGGATTCAAGGGCTTTCTTCTGGTATCATTCACTTTGGTGCTTTATGGATTGGGGAACAATCCAGACAAGTCTTTGGGTCCCCGGATAGCAGAGAATTCTTAGAAACAAAGGGTTCATGACAGAATTGTTGCACACTTCTCCTCCTCCTCGTATGCCTCTGGCTAATTTCCACTCCTGCATTTGCAGAGCTGGCTGAGACACAGGCTCCATTTAGCAAAAAACGATGAAACACAAACGTTTATTGAAACTGTGTTTCGAATCAACAGGGTTTTCCTCAGATTGAGTTGCCGCCAATTATCCTCCATGCAATTATGGTGATCCCAGAAGCAAGCAGATGGGGAAGAGTTTTGTTTTCAAATGGAGGAGAAACCAATATGTAGGAAGAAAAGGCAGCTTGTTCATTTGAACAGACTCCAGGTGGCTGGTTGCCAACAGGCAGAAAGCAAGGGGGGGCGCTGGGAGGGCTGGTCTGGCCCTGGATCAGTCTAAGTGCCCACAGACCAGAACACCCACTGAGACAAGACAGTGCTCTGCTCACCTCCTCTGCCCAGTTGCCAGACTGGCTGTGGGAGTGGAGGTGAAGGACCAACCCCAGAGCCCCTTGTAGATCCGGGTTCCCATCTCATTGCCATTGCACCTTGATTTCCGCTATTTTGTTGCTGTTCAAGAGCAGCATATTAGTGTGCTTTTAGAGAAGGAAACGCAAGAGCAGACGATTAAAACCCTAAACCTTGTGGCTACTATGCCCAGAGGGCCTTGATCATTTTGAAATTTTGCAAAACCTAAAAGATATTTCAGTTTCTTAAGAGTTACATTGTATCAAGCATCTTGTTAGACTCTACTTTAGAGACTACCATTCAAAAGGAAACAGAGAACTGCTGTTGTGGTTGGCATAAAAACTTTGGGTTTTCAGTTGTATACTTAGGATTCAATAAAAAACAAACAAACAAAAACACTTAATAGGTACCAGGTATGGTAGTAAACTCTTTTAATCTTACAATTTAGGAGGCAGAAATATCATAATGAATTCAAGTCCAGCATGTGCTTGTCCTATGGTTGGGGGCAGAGGTCAGTGGTAAAGGGCTTACCTAACTGACACGGGCCAGCATTTAACTGAGTGCCAGCGCTAAAAGGAAAAACAGCCTATTGTGAAGTTTTAAAAATATTAATCTTTAGAAGAGACTTGTCCCCCTTTTGACAACATGACAATACTATTGGACTGAAATAAATCCATAGCACAGGGAATGTGGGAATGATACTCATTTTTACTCAGCAAATTAATTGTGATAAGAAAGGTATAATTAAATAATGGAAATTTCTATGCAAAAATCAGCCTATCTCATAAGCCAAATGAAAGTGTTTAAATTTTAGTTTACCACCCATATCATAAATAGTGATTTGCCATAATTTCTCAGAAAGGGTAATGCTGTCCGAGCTCCTTCCTCTCCTTCAACCAATAGTCTTTAAGACACCAGCCCACTTGGGCGTGGTCTCTTTGGCTTGAAAAAGCAGCTGCTCTTGCTTTGGACTCCGCTTCCAGCTACCAGACTCTTAATGGTCGTGCAGAAAGCTGTTGTCTAGGACAGTGATCTGTAAGTTTTTCCTTTAAATAAATAACCTGTTTATTAATCATAATTACAAACTGGTGTGGGATTGTTTTGTGATTTACTCCTCTAGGGTAACCATTTCCCACTAGAACAAAATAGGTTAAAGAATACTTTTGTGGGTAGACTGGGAAAATGCCCACATAGGTTGTAGGCTTTGTAAGGAGCTGATTGACTCTGTTCACCAACATACGTTTCCCAGAGCTTGGCTACTGATGTCATACATGGTCACAAGAATGTACCTCTTCCCAGAAAGGTACAGTGATGATGTACAGGGCTACAAAAAATAGAATCTAGCCGTACAGCAAGATGTATGGTGTGTGTTCTGACTGTGAGGGGATGAAAACCCAGGAAACATTTCAGAGGCAGGAAACCATTTGGAAATGCTACAAAAAGACAATGATATTGCTCCTGGTTTAATAGGTGATCTGCCCCATGAAATAAAGCTGCAGGGACACGTTTGTCTTAGCTAATAATGTCAAGGGAACGAGGAGGCTTAACTGTAATAACAGTAATAACTGTGTCTTGTAACTGCAGAGGCAGGATTTCCATCTGCAGCCCCATAGTATATGACCTTTGTTAAGCTTCTACCTGTTGATTTTTTTTCCAAAGCAAAATTGGCCTGTCTGTTCTGTTCAAGCAATGGAGCCTCAAATAGTCCATCTTTCCCCAGTTTCACCAAAGTATTGTGGGTCGTGATTTAGTGCCACAGTTATAATTTTGCACTCAATTAGAATTTCAGAGAAAGGAAGTTGGACATTAGCAAATACATTGTTCCCTCGACACTAAATTAGGAACATAAACACTTCAAAACATTCTTGTCATTTATTTCTTCTCATCTTTTAAAATAACTAATAAAATCCAAAATGATTCCTGTATTTTCCACTCGTGATGCTTTGTTGGCCTGCCTTGATAGAGCTAGCCATTGCATGCTTTTCAAATATGCTTGCTTGTCACACCTGCCTATATGTTTGACAGTGAGTTCATTACCACATCTTGCCTCTATTGCTGGCTTATGAATTCTTTGTAGAGAACAAGTCTTACTTATCTTCAGATCACTATTATCAGAGGCTGATTAATAAACAGTATTTACTAGAAGGACATTCAAATGCTCTACTTGACACACATTTTGTATTCCTAAATGATGCTGCACATTTTCCACTGATCTTCATCTATTACCATGGTGGAACAGGCTGGAGAAGGTAAAAAAAAACAAAAACAAAAACAAAAACAAAAACAAAAACAGATTGACGTAGTAAGATGGTGATTACATTGCTGAAGATTATCTGACTTCTTAGTGGGGTGCATTTTAGGTCAAAGCTCTTGTTTTATCATTAGTGTTCTGGAGTTCTGACCAACCCACCTGAACCTGGGTGGCAATACACCTTTGTCATCATTCTTCATCTATTATACTCTGTTTATTTTTCTATCCAAATTTTTCCAGTAACTTTATGTGTTTTATGTCCTTTTACTTCATCAGTATTTCCTTTTGCTGTTTTCTCCCTCTTTTGCCCCAATTTGAGGCTTTATTCTTGTTGGCATTCTTTCTTTGCAATCACTGTTTAGATTTAGTCATGTTGAGCTGTTCTCCAGCAATCCTTAGCAACAATTTGCATTTATCTCTAAAAGAATCTGTGAGGAAAAACCAAGCATCAACGCCTAAGGGATCCTAGATTATCATATCAAACCATGTTTAAATGCTTGATGAATTTACTAATTATATTTTGGCCCTGTCTTCAGTGATCTTTTCTCTACATGAGCTTAGCCTGTCTTTCAAGGCACAACTGAAGTTTCTTATTCACAATTTTATACTAGAATCTCCATTAAAAATCCCGGAAACAACCTTAATGCCCTTCCACCCAAAAATGAATAAGGAAAATGTGGTACATTTACACAATGGAGTACTTACTACACAGAAAAAAAAATGATGACATCTTGAATTTTGTTGGCAAATGAATGGAACTAGAAAACATCATTTTGAGTGAGGAGGTAGCCCAGACCCAGAAAAACAATTATCACATGTACTTACTCATAAGTGGTTTTTAAACATAAAGCAAAGACAACCAGCCCACAAATCACAATCCCAGAGAACCTAGCCAATAATGAGTACCCTAAAAGAGACATACATAGATCTAATCTACATGGGAAGAAGAAAAAAAACAAGATCTCCTGAGTAAATTGGGAGCTTGGAGACTTTGGGGGGAGGGTAAAAAGGAAGGGGAGAGTCAGGGAGGGGAGCAGAGAAAAATGTAGAGCTCAATAAAAAACAAATTAAAAAAAGATTCTGTTCTCTGAAAAAAATAGTGCTACCTGTCCATATTCCATCCTAATAATATTCTGCCTAATGGAATCAGCTGTGTCATCAGAGTAAATTTTTGACTGTTTTTGCCTTGTTTGCTTAGCTATACATACCTAAGACACATAATAAGGCCTGTGATGTGTAATAGTACATAAAATCCTCTCTGGGCTCTCTGACCTAAAAAAAATGATATTGGAATAATTTCTGGTACCATGCATCTTTATGAAGTGGTACCTGATGGCTTTTCTGAGTATCTACGTCTGTTTCCCACATTTATGTCTCTTTTTTGTCTACAAGGTGAACAAAGTAAAGTTCTGCATTCTCACTTTCTGTAAGAATGTACTGATAACTGAAGAAATGAAACAGTTGTTCTAGCTCTCAAGCAGTTTAAGGGTACTGATGATGATGGTGCTGCTGCTGCTAGTGGCGACAGTAGTGGCAGTGTCAATGACGGCCAGCCATTCTCCCAGGGAGCGTCTTCAAGTGTCATGATGCTTTTTTCAGATTTATTTTCAACCAGTGAGCCTCTATTGGGAAGACCTGGAGAATCTCTTCTCTTTTTTACGTTTTCCATCAGCATCTGAGTTGACCCAAGTTTCCCACTCCTATTATGATATGACTGTGAGCACTCCAACAGGGAGACCTGCCAAACACTTCAGCCAAAACGTGACAACGAATATTTGACAATCCAATTTTGACACTGATTTCAACCACAAAACAACTACATCATGGACCGTTGCACAGAAAAAAAGAGGAAAGCCAGTGAGAGATCAGAACCAGCAGGGCCACAGCAGGAAATGATAATGGTGTGAAGTATCTGAGTGTGAGCCTTCAATCATCCCTCTCAGAGATCATGTTGAAGAAGCTTCCATGCCACCAGCAAGAATTTTGTACTATTCTAATCGCAGACACTTAAACCTTTGCTCCAAATTAGGTCAAATTTACTCAAGCAGAGCCAGTGTTAATGTGTAAAGTTCCCCCTAGGGTATCCTTCATTTTGAACTAAATGACTTATCACTTTGGGAAAATTTCAGTCATTCATGAGTAGACAGGTTTGAGAGATTTGTAAGGGTGGGGGCTGGCAAGAACTTTCTAAGTATTGTTACAGGCATATATAATGATTGGACACACATCCCTTTATCAATTTTGAGTTATAGTAATCTCAGTTATGCAACTATCTCTTAGTCTATCACACGTGAAGTAAGACTTGATCTCCTTGGTTCTTCCTGCCCTTATGCTATTGGATCCTGGGATTCATTTTTTTTTCGTTCTTACTCATTCATTATTCCATTAGAAAATCAATACTCTTTTCTATTTATCACTGATTAATACTATTTGGAAATTGTTGTGCTACAGAGGTTTATAAGGAAGGAGTGAAAACTCCCTTTTCTTGCTCTTCATTCTTTGTCCCCATCATGGATCATGTGTCTATCCATTCATTTTACATAACATATCATGTGATAACCCTGCCTATGTATTTCTGGTATCTGACAAGTTAGATAACTATTCACCCCTTCTTCATTCTCCTTTCAGTTTTAAACTACAGTAGTGTTACTGTTTGAATCTGAAGAAAGTGACATATAGATGCCCCATTTAGGCCTAATAGATGCATATTTTGAATACTTTGTCCTCCAATTAGGCTATCATTTTTCTGAATTAAAAGACAAAATATTTGAAAACTTTAAGTGTGAATATGGTGTATTTTTTTAACCAAATATACCTTTGTTCTCTTTCCCCATCTCCTCCAGTACTCTATCCATCACTCTAACCCTCCCAACTTAATGTGTTCTTTTTTTTTTTTTTTAACCACCAAGCCTACTTAGTGCTTCCAGTATGGACATGGGTGTAGGTCTCCCACTAGAATGGGAAAAACCTATTAAAGGCAACAGCTGAAGAACTTGACTCTCCCTTCTCTCAGTAGCAATCAGTTGCCCATATCACCTCAGCTCCTTCAGATTCCTTTTTTCCATGCATGATATTTTGACAGGCTTGATCATATGCAAGTCTTTTGTATATTTTCATAGGCACTATGAATTCTTACATGTAACATCCCTGTCATATTTGGAAAATTTTGTTTTTGAAATAGTCTTTCACTGCCTTCTTTCTGGTTCCTCAATGACCCCTGAGTTCTGGGGGAAGAAAGTAAGATATAGATGCCTCATTTGGGGGCATGAGTACTTCAGTTTCTTAATCTCTGCACTTTGACCAGTGTGAATTTCTGTATTAATTACTATCTTTTAAAAATAGAAGAAGAATGAACTTTCCACTAATTTATGAGTAAAGACAAGTATTTAGAGGTAGTTTTATACTGTGTGCATTTAGCAGAACAATAGTTGTAGGTGTTCCCTTAGGACTTGCAACTTATCCAGACATGTTTTTGTTTTTGTTTTTTTTTCCCAGCTAGTGGTACCAGACCTGCATCATGTTTTACAGAGCAGCTTTAAATCTAATCAAAAAGTTGTTGGAAACTCCCTTAACATTCATGCCACTAATGCCTAGTGAACATATCTTTCCAGGTCAGTAAATATTGTAGCTGGCCGGGTTCAAGGTTGTATAATACTGTTAATTACCTTTATCTCCATTAGCTTACATAGCACCTTCTAGTACTGTAAAGTTAAAAGCAGGGATGAAGCTTTTAGGGCAGCACCAGCTTGATATCTCTTCATTCTATAATTCAACCTTTTACAATAGTAGGTTTCTATATGGCTTTTTAAAGGTCTTTAGTTGTTACCAGTTGCTCTTAGCATCATTAGTTATCTTTGTGTTCCTACTCACTTGATTCTTCTTGCCCCATTATTTTAATTTCCCTCTTAATTACTCGTGTTCTGTCATGACCAGCTCTTGAAATCTCTTTATGCGTACTTTTGGGTTTCCTGGCTTCTTCAAGTACTCAGTTTCCAGGACATGTATCTAAAATATCTTTATCAAATCCCTCTCCTCAGAGATCAGGGAATTCTACAGAAGAGGAGGCAGATGGAATGGGGAAGACAGGGGACAGAGGATTTCAGGAGAACAAAGTCCTCTCAAACAACTGAACAAAGCTTATATAAAGTTACAAAGTCTAAAGTAGCAATTGCAGGGCCTACAGAGGTCTGCACTATGTTCTTTGTA
The DNA here is from genome assembly GCF_000317375.1 of Microtus ochrogaster. NCBI lineage: Eukaryota > Metazoa > Chordata > Mammalia > Rodentia > Cricetidae > Microtus > Microtus ochrogaster. Next base: position 15,294,543 of record NW_004949103.1, read on the forward strand.
TATGTATTTTTAGGTGTACTTCTTTACTGAGTACTTTTATGAGACTCTAAATGTGCCTGCTCTTGGGGGTCTTTTATTTTTCTGTTGGCTTGTCTTGTCCAATATTGGTATGTTGTTTTTAATTTTATCTTAAATTTTTTTGTTAAGTTTTGTTGTTGTCTCTTAGAAGCTTGCTTTTTTTTTCTAATGAGAAACAGAAAAGGAGTGAATCCAGATGGGAGAGGAGGTGGGGAAGAAGTGAGGGTGGTAGATGGAAAGAAAACTGTATTCAGATTGTGTTAGAGAAGTGAATTAATAAAAGGAGAAAATAGAAAAAAATAAAGACACATCTAGAGATTCAAAGCTAAAATTCACATTTGAAATACAACATGCACTATTTTTTTTCTGGGTTATGTTTTTTAATTTATATGTGTGTTTGGGCATGTTTGTGCAGTTGCCTGTAAAAATCATAAGAGGGCATCAGATTTCCTGGAGCTAGAATCACAGGCAGTTAGCACTACCCATCATCTATGCTGGAACTTATGCTCCATTTTTCTTTTCAAGAGGAACAAAATCTCATAACGGTGGATCCATATCATCATCAGTCCTGGTAGTGATTTATTTTGAAGGCTGTGGAGTCTTTTGACAGGTGGTCCTGTCTGACACAATGGTATCACTAAAGGAAGGTCTAGGAGAATTATCCTGGTGTCTGGTGCTTGTTACAGACTACTTGATGCTCTACCAGAAGGGAAGTGCCTCCACTACAAGCTCTTGTTTGCAGGAGCTCCTCCTTGGCTTTCCCACTACAATATCAAGCTCCCATGGAAACTGTGAGCTGAAGCAAACACTCCAATTGTTTCTGTCAGGAATTTTTGTCTCAGGGAAAAGAAAAGTAACTATGGAAAGTTTTAATTGTGTTTACTGGTTACTTTGGTAACTTTAAATAATATGCTTAGGCTTTCCTTTACTGCTGTATCAACCAGAGGAAGATGGGAGAATCTTGTTTATAATGCCATTTGTAGAAAATTGCCTGTGCTAAAGTCATTTTAGAAAATGACTAAGTCTAGTTTTGTATTGAGTGTCACTATATTTATGAAAAGCACCTATTGTGTGAATGGCAACAAAAACTTGGAGACTAAGACAGATTGAAAATCAATAACTTAGAATGTCTGGTAAAGTTAAAAACTGATAAACTCAGGACAAAAAAAAATTGACGTGATAAACAGTAATTGAGAAAATCACTCACTTAAAAAAGAAATAGTATCCAACAATTAGCCGAATTAGCACCTCTATTGATTCTAGGAAGTATTTTCTCCCATTTAACCTACCCAGATCAATTAGCTTGGCATCTGCCTGCAACTTCATATATCAATATAACTGTTTTCTCCCCCAGCTAACTGCTACTTAGGAGATAATGGGAGGGGTGGGCCATTTTACAAGACAATAACATGGTTCCTGAAGAAATAAATTGAGACACTGAAGGAATCAGATTTATTTCCAAAGAAAATGGAACATCTCTCCCATGGTGCCTCATACACCGGTAGTTAAACAATTATGGTTATTTTTGGACACAGAGTTAATTACTTTGAAAAGTCTGCCATACTGCCATTGACAAATACTACCCTTAAAACCCTCAGAAATAACAAGGCCGTCACTCAGAACAGCTAAAATGGCCACATTTGACATTTCTTATTGCAGGAATTATATTCTTCCTGCAAAGTTACTTGATCTTTCTCATCTTAATTGAGCCTTAACAGGGCAGGCTTCAGAATCTGCCCAGAGGTGGGGACTGAACACCCCACTATTTTCCTTGTTAGGTCCTGTGAATATTCTGCAAGTGACTGTTCCCCTCCATTAGCTGTCAAATGCCTTTCTCTCAATGCTAAACCCCTGATTTTCAATTATATTTAGAATCTAGGCTGGTCCTGGATGTCAAAGAACGCCATCATAATGACCAATTTTGGTGCTGAAACTCGGTTTGCTTTCTTCAAGTTCTAGCTTTCTGCTGGAAGCAAGCTTGCAAACAATGGGAACTGCAGGGAGTACAGGTGTTACAGATGCCAAATTTACTCAGTCATAGAAAAATATCTCCAAGCAATATTCAATGAAAATCTTTGCAAAAAAAAAATGTAGTTAGGTATAACAAGGCAGACAACAAAAATTGTCTGAGAATTTAATTAGATTTGAAATTGCAGTAATGGGTCAGCAGCAGCAAAGATAAAAAGATTAGAAAGGAACGCACTATGTATATTTTGGGGCTTTGCTTTTTTGGTATCCATTATTCAATATCTCTTTCATAGATAAATCAAACTTTAGGACTAGAGAGATGGTTCAGGGTTGCAGAGCTCTGAGCATTCTTCAAGATGGTTCCACATCTAGTATCTTACAAATGCATGTAACTTCAGTTCTAGGGGATCCAATTTCCTCTTCTGGCCTCTGTGGATATTGCAGTCCTGTAGGCATACCCACATCATAAACAATACACACATACATTTAAAAAAACCTTTAAAACATTTACATAAATTTAAGGAACATTATGGATTTAGAAATTTGAGACTGTACCCCTGCCTATTTTCTATTTCATTTTTCATCTCCACATTTCTCTTTCTTTTTGCAATTCAAAAAGTGGTTGTCTTTTTGTTTATTTGTTTTGGTCTGAGGGAAACTTAATGAAGAATGACAAAATAATGGTTTCTGTGACTTGAATGTGTCTCCTCCATAATTCAGCTATTTTTGGTATGAAAAGGTAAGCCTTCAAGAAGTAATTAGATGAAAGAAATTGTCCCTCCAGAAGGGGATCATGGCTTTATAAAAAAAAAATTTACAAAATGTCCCCAGATCCTCAAGTCTTGCCCTTCTGTCTTCATCTATGTAAGGCTATACCAGAAGTTTTTTTACCTGATGCTGGAACCTTGGACTCTGATTCTCTAAGTTCCAGAATCATGAAAGATCAAGTTCTGCTCTTTATAAACTTTCTATGCATCAATATTACATTATAGCAACAGTAACAGACTAAGTCTGAACATATAAAAATCTTGATTGTTTTGGAGAACAAAAAGTTTGTATACAGTTGTAACACTGCATTTTTTAAGCGATGCCTATTCACCAACAGAACATTTAGACGGAGTCAAGGAAATGAGTTTAATGAAGAGACTATTGACAAAGGTTGCAGCTGAGAAATGAATATGCATAGTGGAGGATTGGAGCATATTGGGGTTAGGAGAGCACCCACAGCAGCATTTATGGTCTCTGGTGCCACAGGTATTCAAAGCAGTACTACAAAGCAATAAAATATAATGAGTTATTGATAGAACCAACAACATAGACAAATCTCCAAATAATTATATGGAACAAAAGTGTTCATACTCTCTGATGCCATTTATATTAAATTCTAATAAAGGTAAAATTCATCTATAAGGACAGAAATCAGAGGTTGCCTGGGGCTGTGGTCTCAGCTGACAGCAAGGATGAATTCAGTAGCATCCTGTGGAGTGAGGCATTTCCTTTCTTGACTTTGGCCATGGTTATACAAATGTATACACTTGATAAATTTATTGATCAGGGTCAGTGCAAAGTATTTGACTGTGTGCAAATAAAGCTCATTAGAGAAAGTTATGAGGTGATTTAAAAACATAGTTCAGAGAGAAGAATTTAGGCATATAAGATGTCAACATCTCTGTCTTCCACACTCTCAGTATCTTCTGCTGTTTCCCATGGATTTCCTACCAAGGATGCAAGATAAACAACAGTTTAAGGTAGGTTTTTGAGGTCAACCTTTGAACCAGAATAAAATAAGAAGTGGATTTGCAGGAGGAAGAGGAGATGACCCAGCAGAGTCCTCCTGAGTGCAAGACCATGAAAGAGCCTCCTTGAAGGAAAATATTAATATTACATAGGAAATTATCTCTTGATTGAAAGACTTACTAATGATTCAGTTGGCCACCTAGAGAAAACTGACTGAGGGTCTCGAGTCATGCTAGGAAAGAATAATGGTGTTGTGGGAAGTCCTTCTGTATATGGGTTGCTTTTATTGATTAATGAATAAAGCTGTTTTAGCCAGTGGCTTAGCAGAATAAAGCTAGGCGGGAAAACAAACTGAATGCTGGGAGAAATAAGGCTGAGTCAGGAGATGCTGTTTAGCTACAGGAAGATAACAGACACCTGAACTTTTCACAGTAAGCCACAACCTTGTGATGATACACAGATTAATAGAAATGGGTTAATCTAAGATATAGGAGCTAGTTAGGAATATGCTTAAGTGATTGGCCAAGCAGGGATTTAATTAAAATATAGTTTCTAAGTGATTATTTCAGGTCTAGGTGGCCAAGAAACAAACAAGCAGCCTCCTTGGTGCTACATCATTGGTAACTATATTGAAGTAAAACCTGAGAAAGCTTGGAAAGGAATTTGGGACACAAAAGAACAGAATTAAGCATTGGCTTTTTGGTAGCTAGCTTTTTTTTCCAGATGGTCTTGTGGTAAGCAGTGGCACCAAGGCCCCTTTTAAGAGAGGTGCAGTAAAAATTGTGCTGCTTCTTTAAAAATGGCAGCTTACTGGTTCACCAGCATGAATGACTCTGACTCTGTGTGGAGGTCTGGCTATGGAACATTGAAATGGGGTTTGAAAGCAGAATGCTACAACTTGCTTAATAGCAACTTAGAGCCACTGTGTGCCTGAAAATGGGGCACTGTGCATGACTCTCAGAGGCAATAAACATTCCTTTGCCATGTTGGACTGGGTGGAGCCAACAGGCAGGACCATAAAGTTGGTCCTAGCCATGCCAACTTAGCATTAAAAAAAAAGTGCTCCTGGTAAGAAAATAATTACAGATACTCAATAAAGAAAGATTCAGGGAAAAAAAAAGACTTCTAAATGGTTCACAGTGTTGGCTAAATGTACGTAGGCTTGAGAGAGAGAAGAAAAAGAATATAGACAGATGTAAGTGAAAATAAATGGATTTACAAAATAAAACAATGTCTTTAAAGAGACAGAGTATAGTCATAGATTAAAAAAGTAAGAAAATAAGCCACATAAAGATTGAATTTAGACAGAGTCTGGATTATGTATAGTATTGTGTCTTTTTTAAATTTTTTGGCTGTGAATAAGCTAAGTACAGAGAGACATCTCATTATACAGGCTGCTAAGTTACACCAATATATATATTTTTAAAGGTATCTTGACTTCACAATTTGAGTCTAAGGATATGTTGCTTTGGAAAACAGGTTCTTTTGTTTCCACTGAGGATGAGAATCTGTGAATTTCTTCCATTCAGGCTAATGTGGTTTGACAGACCAAAATCCCTGATAGGTCTTGAACCCTCAGAAAGAAAATACTTCAACTTCAAAAAACAGGAAGCAGTTTGAAGAGAACTATGCCCAAATTCCCAAATATTGTTTATAAATGTTTATTTTCATTTAAAGGGGGATATGCTATAGAGATGAATACTCTGCATTGGTATGGATCTTGGTCTATTGATGTAAATTGTAGGTAAATTTTGTTATATGTATATTCCTGCTCTTGATTAAGGTATTGTGTTTGTGTAGCTCATTAAGATATATAATGTACAATTAAGAAATACAGGTTAAGAGTCATCTATAATAGTTGTTTATAGTCATGTTAGTTATATTTTCTAGATAAATAGAGATATATTTCAGTTCGATAGATAATCTTCAAACTCTTCAAAGACCCACAGAATATGGCATTTAAAATGCTTTAAGAACTTAAGACTTTTCATGACAATCAAACACATATGCTCCTGCTCCATGACAAAGAGTCACAATAGGCACCAATCTACTTCAAGAGGAAGAAGGACATCAAAGAGGCTCCTTATTGAGTTGGTTAGCCATTTGGGCAAGAAACTGCTCTTGCCTGGAGTACTTGATGTTATGCTGAATGAACTGGACATGCAGGCCCACAGAAAAATGACTGCTGAACTTGCCTAAAGATGAGACAGTCCTTTGGGGTTTCTGCTTCATGAAGGAGTCCGCTAGAAATTCTGCAGAACATAGAAGAAAGTGACTGACAAACTACCAATATTGTTGAAAGTGCTTCCTGAAAAAGTCTGCTGGATTCTACGGGCCTGCAGGCTGAATATGGGTGCCCCAGTGTTACAGAAGACGTTTGGGTAACTGTCCAGGCAATGAGATGTCTCTGTCAATTCTAGAGTTTTGGAATTTTCTTACAATGCATTTTGTTAACTTAGGTAATATTATATCCTTCTGGAGTCTTTGATGGAGTTGAAGAATAGATAGTTATATTACAGTTCTCTTTACTTATGATAAAAGATAAAGTAGATATAAATATTGTAACTATAATTCTTGCTTGATAACTGTTTTGCTGTATGTAATTTTTACTATGTTAAAGCTAAAATCTTTCTTTTCACTTAGACAAAAAATGGGAAATGGTGTGGTGAGTCCTTCTGTATATGTCTTGCTTTTATTCATTAGTGAATAAAGCTATTTTGGCCAGTGGCTTAGCAGAATAAGCTAGGCGGGAAAACTAAACTGAATGCTGGGGAAAAAAAGATAGAGTCAATGAGATGCCAAGTAGCCACCAGCGGAGACAAATGCCAAAACTTTGCCTGGTAAACCACATATTAATAGAAATGGGTTAATTTAAGTTAGAAGAGTTAGCTTGCGATATGCTTAAGTGATTGGCCAATCAGTGATTTAATTAATATAGCTTCTGAGTGATTGTTTCAGGTCTAGTCAGCCAGGAAATGAACAGGCAGTCTCAGCCAACATAATAGAACTTGATAAAAACATTACCCACAATGGATCCCTTTGGTTCCTTTCACTGCTCATAGAAAACAAAACCCAGGTCTGAATCTGTACCTGTGTTAAGAAGTTAACTACAGATAATGTGAATCACTTGCTTTTGCTTGGCACTCTTGTAACTGATTGTTCCTATGTTTTCCCCATTTAATTACTGCTTTTGGAGACTTGAAAAATGAGAGCATAAAATACAGAAGTTCTTCCTCTCTGTGGCATACATTCCAAGAACCCCAATGTTATGTGATTAATATTTTACCTGTATGGATGTCAGATAAAATCTGATGGCATCCTTCACAAAGTGAATGCATCACAGTGGTACGTTAGATACCCATATTCCCTGCAAAGTAGTTATTTTATATTTTATTTGCCTGCAGTCACCAAGTTAGATGAACTCAGTAAATGACTGAAGTATTGCATAAGATACAATTTTAATGCCAAATAATAATAAATTTTAATCATCACAAGAAACACCCAAGTTTAGAGAGGTAAAATACAAATATAATTTAGAACACTTAATAAATTCTCTAAAATGGTGATGTTTATTGGCAATTCATTTGTATTTTAATAAATAAAGCTTGCCTAAGGTCAGAAAAGTAAAACAGGCACACTGGCCAGCCTTACAGAACCAGGCAGTGAGTAGCAACACTAGTTTGCCATCAAAACCAGGTGGTAATGATATACAACCTTTATCCTAGAACTAGAAAGAGTTATAAAATGGGAGCAGACAGCTCTCAGGCTCAGTCTTATTCTGAGATTACTGGAGGCAGTATTGCCATTTTGGACTGAGGTAGAGGTAAGAGGCAGTGGCTGACTGTTTTGCTTTTCTGACCTTCAGGTTGAACCAAAATTTCTGTTTCTGAGGTTTTTTTTTGTTTTTATTGTTTTTTTTTTTTTTGGTTTTTCGAGACAGGGTTTCTCTGTGGCTTTGGAGCCTGTCCTGGAACTAGCCCCGTAGACCAGGCTGGTCTCGAACTCACAGAGATCCGCCTGCCTCTGCCTCCCGAGTGCTGGGATTAAAGGCGTGCGCCACCATCGCCTGGCTGTTTCTGAGTTTTTATTGATCATGCATCAGTGATATTACATCAGTGTTTGGAGGAGAAAAGGACTTCCTTGTTTTTCATTAGGCTGTCTCAGTTTATTATTGTTTAATTTCTGGTCAGTTCTGTTTTTCTATCACACTAGTGCCCCTTCTCAGTTCTCTCACTATGCAGATACCTAAACTCATACTCACAAGATTCCCCTACAATTTTTTTTTCTTTTTTTAATTGAGTTTCATTGAGCTCTGCATTTTTCTCTGCTCCCCTCCCTGTCTCTCCCCTTCCCATCAACCCTCTCTTAAGTTCCCCATGCTCCCAATTTACTCAGGAGATCTTGTCTTTTTCTACTTCCCATGTAGATTAGATCTATGTAAGTCTCTCTTAGTGTCCTCATTGTTGTGTAAGTTCTCTGGGACTGTGATTTGTGGGCTGGTTTACTTTGCTTTATGTTTAAAAACCACTTATGAGTCAGTACATGTGATAATTATCTTTCTGTGTCTGGGTTACCTCACTCAAATTTGTTTTCTAGCTTGATCCATTTTCCTGCAAAATTTAAGAAGTCATTAATTTTTCTGCTGTGTAATACTCCATTGTATAAATGTACCACATTTTCTTTATCCATTCTTTGGTCAAAGGGTTGTTTCCAGTTTCTGGCTATGATAAACAATGCTGCTATGAACATAGTTGAGCACATATCCTTGTGGCATGTTTGAGCATCCTTTGGATATATACCAAAAAGTGGTATTACTGGGTCTGAAGGAAGGTTATTTCCTAATCATCTGAGAAATCACCACACTGACATCCAAAAAGGCTATACCAGCTTGTATTCCCATGAGCAATTCAGGAGTCTTCCCTTTACCCACAACCTCTCCACCATAAGTTGTCGTCAGTGTTTTTGATCTTGGCCATTCTTATAGGTGTAAGATGAAATCTCAGAGTTGTTTTGATCTGCAATTTTTTTGATGACTAAGGATGTTGAACATTTCCTTAAGTGTCTTTCAGCCATTTTAGATTTTTCTGTTGAAGTTTTCTGTTTAGGTCTGTACTAATTTTTTTAATTGGATTATTTGTTGTTTTGATGACCAATTTCTTGAGTTCTTTGTATATTTTGGAGATCTGACCTCTCTCTGATGTGAGATTAGTGAAGATCTTTTCCCACTCTGTGGGCTGCCATTTTGGTTTGTTGACAATTCCTTTGCTTTAAAGATCTTTTCAGTTTCAGTAGATCTCATTTATTAATTGTTTTATTGTCTGTGTTGCTGGGGTTATGTTTAGGAAGTGGTCTCCTGTGCCAATGTGTTCAAGTGTACTTCTCACTTTCTGTTCTATAAGGTTCAGAGTGGCTGGCTTTGTATTGAGGTCTTTGATCGATTTGGACTTGAGTTTTGTGCATAGATATGGATATATTTTCATTCTTCAACATGTTGATATCTAGTTATGCCAGGACCATTTGTTAAATATGCTTTCTTTTTTCCATTTGCTATTTTTTTTTGCTTCTTTGTCAAAAATTAGGTGTTCGAAGGTGTGCGGATTAATATCCAGGTCTTCGATTTGGTTACATTGGTCCTCCTGTCTATTTTTATGTCATTGCCAGTCTGTTTTCAGTACTGTAGCTCTGTAGTAGAGTTTGAAGTCAAGGATTGCGATGCCTCCAGAAGATATTTTATTGTACAGGGTTGCTTTGGCTATTCTGTTTTTTTTTTAATTTTCCATATGAAGTTGACTACTGTTCTTTTGAGGTCTGTGAAGAATTTTTCTGCGATTTTGATGGGCATTGCATTGAATCTATAGATTACTTTTGGTAAGATTGCCATTTTTTTTTACTACATTAATTCTGCCTACCCAAGAGCATGGGAGATCTTTCCACTTTCTGGTATCTTCATTTTCTTTCTTCAAAGATTTAAAGTTCTTGTCATACAAGTTTTTCACTTATTTGGTAAGAGTTACTCTGAGATATTTTATGCGATTTGTGGATATTGTGAAGCATGATGTTTTTTTGATTTCTTTCTCAGCCCTTTTATAATCTGTGTACAGTAGGACTACTGATTTTTTTAGTTAATCTTGTACTCTGCTACATTACTGAAAGTGTTTATGAGTTGTAGAAGTTCCTTGGTAGAATTTTTGTGATTGCTTATGTTAACTTTCATATCATCAGCAAATAGTGAGAGTTTGACTTCTTCTTTTCCAATCTGTATCCCCTTGATCTCCTTTTGGTGTCTTATTGCTCTAGCTAGGACCTCAAGAACTATATTGAATAGATATGCAGAGAGTGGACAACCTTGTCTTTTTTTTTTATTTCACTGGGATTGCTGGGAGTTTCTTTCCATTTAGTTTGATGTTGACTGCTGTATATTGCCTTTATTGTGTTTAGGTATATTCCTTGTATCACTGTTCTATCCAAGACCTTTATCATGAAGTGATTTTGTGTTTTATCAAAAGCTTTTTCAGCATCTAATGAGATGGTCATATGGTTTTTATTTTTCAGTTTGTTAATATGGTAATTTACGGTGACAGATTTTTGCATGTTGAACCATCTCTGCATCTCTGGGATGAAGCTGACTTGATCATGGTGGATGATGGCTCTGATGTGTTCTTGGATTCAATTTACCAGTATTTTATTTAGTATGTTTGAATCAATGTTCATGAGTGAGATTGATCTGTAATTTTCTTTCTTAGTAATGTCTTTCTGTGGTTTGGGTATCAGGGTAATTCTAGCTTCATAAAAAGAGTTTGGCAATGTTCCCTTTGTTTCTATTGTGTGGAATAATTTGAGGAGTATTGGTATTAGTTCTTCTCCAAAAGTCTTATAGAATTCTGAGCTGAAACCCTCTGGTCCTGGGCTTTTTTTTTTTGGTTGGGAGACTTTTGATGATTGTTTCTATTTCTTCAACAGTAATAGGTCTGTCCTATTTGCTTATCTGGTCTTGATTTAATTTTGGTAACTGATATTTATTCAGAAAGTTGTCCATTTCCTTTAAGTTTTCCCATTGTGGAGTACAGGTTTTCAAAATATGACCTGATGACTTTCTGTATTTCTTCCATGTCAGTTGTTATGTCCCCCTTTTCATTTCTGATTTTGTTAATTTGAATATTTTCTCTCTGCCTTTTGGTTAGTTCAGATAAGGATCTGTCTATTTTGTTGATTTTCTCAAAGAACCAACTCTTTGTCTCATTGATTCTTTGCATTGTTTTCTCTGTTTCTATTTTGTTGATTTCAGCTCTTACTTTGATTATTCCTGCCATCTAGTTCTCTTGCGTGAGTTAGCTTCTGTTTGTTCCAAAGTTTTCAAATATTCTGTTAGTTCACTAGCGTGGGATTTGTCCAGCTTCTTGATGTAGGCGTCTAGTATTATGAACTTTCCTCTTAACACTGCTTTCATTGTGTCCCATAAATTTGGGTATGCTGTATGGTCATTTTCATTGAATTTTAGGAAGTCTTTAATTTCCCCCTTTATTTATTTTTTTGAAAACCCTTACAGTTATTCATTTGTAAGTTTCCATTCCTCCACTTCCATTTCTTATGCTTACACACTCCAGTATTATCAGTTTCCTGAGGCAAGGTTTTACTTATAGCTTCTTAGAGTTTGAATGATTCCTGCTACCATATGTGTTTCCAAGTTTTGAAGTGAAAAAAAAATAATATGTACCCTGGTTTAGTGACAGCCATAGCTAGAATTTCTTGCCTGTGGAGTTTATTCACCTATGAGAATCAATTGTTTTTCTATGGGATCCTTGTAATTGACCTCCTCTTTTTCTGTCCACTGGATGGCTCCGGTTTGGAAGGTGTGTCAAATGAGATAAAAACAAGACAAAACAAAATACTGTATTATCCCTCATCTGAACGGGTCCAATGAAGAAGTTTAACAGATGCCTGAATTCACGTATAGTATTTAACTTACATACTGTTGTTGTATATTTTAACCCTTTACTCTTTAATCTTTGGGGGTCTGCCACCCAGCTCCCAAATAATTCACATGGAATCTTCTTATTACCTATAAATAACCAGTCTTAGCTTGACTTATTTCTAAAATTATCTCATCTACCTCTTGCCTCTGGGTCTTTATCTTTCTCTCTTCTATATACCTTTCTCTACTTCTTACTCCATGGCTTGCTGTATAGCTGGAAGGCTGGTCCCTGATGTCTTCTCTCTTTTTCTTGTTTGGTTTTGCTGTTGGCCATTCATCTCTTTATTAGATCAACCAGGAGTTTTAGACAGGCAAAGAAACACAGCTTCACAGAGTTAAACAAATACAATATAAAAGAATGCAACACATCTTTGCATAAAATATTCCACAGTAAAAAATGTAGCATACCTTAAAATAATATTCTACAACACACACACACACACACACACACACACACATTGTCATTGTTTTTGACACAAACATGCCTGTGATGGATTTTAACAGACAAATTTAGGCACAGTAAAATATCAGCAATAACAAGAAGTAATAAGGTAGAACAATTACAGAAGCATATTGTAATAAAATTGCCAGCACTGTACTTTTGCACTATGGGGCCATTATTAAGGAAAATAAGGATTACTTGAAGGAAACCATTGTGATTGAACATTAGGTGACCTGATAACTGAAAGGCTACTAAATCAAGTTATAGGCAGTCAGCACACTGAAGATGGATGCACAGGTCCAAATGTCTAGGTGAGAGAGAACTGGATGGCTTGTCACTTCATCATATTACTCAAAACAAGACACCATCATGGAACCAAGAGCTATACACAGTTTAAAACACAAACTATCTCTGAAATTTTCATTTAATACCTTTGGATCACAATTGGCCCCAGGAAACTGAAATCATGGAAGCCTACCCAGTGGCTAACAGGAAATCTATTAAATTTTGCAGTTCCTTTGGAGTCTGTAGCTGGGATTTTGGACCTTATAAAATTTTTTTTATTGATTTTTATTGAGATCTACATTTTTCTCTGCTTCTCTTCCTGCCTCTCTCCTCCCCTTCAAACCACTTTCCAAGACCCCCATGCTCCCAATTTACTTAGGTGATCTTGTCTTATTTCTACTTCCCATGTAGATTAGATCTATGTGAGTCTCTCTTAGGGTCCTCATTGTTGTCTAAGTTCTCTGAGATTGTGATTTGTGGGCTTGTTTTCTTTGCTTTATGTTTAAAAACCACTTACGAGTAAGTACATGTGATAATTAGTTTTCTGAGTCTGGGTTACCTCACTCAAAATGATGTTTTCTAGCTCCATCCATTTGCCTGCAAAATTCAAGATAAATTTTAACAAGGTAGATATTTATGATGCTTATTTATCTCTTGAGTAAATTGAGGACTTGGACAGATTTGTTTATTTCTACAATCTCTCCAGCAGTCAATAAACAGCTAAAACTTACAATAGAGGTGTGTCTAGTTCAATAATCTTTCAAAACTAATGATCACATTTTCATTTAGTTTTTGTTTTTGCACTCAGGATTGCAGACTTAACATGATTGATGGGGGAACACCCACGAGTGGCAGGAAGACAGGTGTGTCTCCTCCATTTCAGAGGCTCTATTTTCCCATTCCCTTTCTGACACAAAGAGCTGTCAAAAATTGTTAGTTGAGTAAAGAATTAATTACTGATTTCTATATTTATGTTTCCAAAGTTTCAGAAGGTAGAATAAAGCAAAAAGAGATGTTTTCCCAAGTCTCAAAATTCAGATATTTTAACTGTCAATAGGAGTAGAGGATATGAACTTGGGTACTCAAAAATATTTATGGAACAATTACTGAATACTCTATAGAAGCGATCAACTGCTACTTAATAAATTATACTCAACTTAGTGCCTTGTGATAACACATGTTCAGTGTCAGGTTTAGTAGATTAGGTTTTTAAGAATACATTAATTGAGCCCCCGATTTGACATAGCTCACAAGACAAGAGCATGGTAAACATATGCTTCAGTTTGCAGTCCTTGGGAGGCTCAGTCTTCAAGGGAGATTTCTTCTAAGTCATTCACAAAGATGTTATCAGACCTGGGAGTATCCACTTCCAACCTTATTCACATGATGGCATGGAGCTCAGGTCCTGGTGGACATTTGTTGGAGATGTCAGACTCATGTGACATTAGGGCCTCTTCTCTTCCAATCTATAGTCAAGGAGAGGAGGTAACACAAGTCTGGGGATAGCAAGAGCTGGGGAATATGGAACTACATCAGAGATGCTGCATGCCGCAATCAGTCCCACTGCATCAATAAGGGATGTTTGATTGACAGCCATCTATGTGCTCAGAATTCATGTGATTTTTGTGAGGCAGTAAAGAGTTGGTCATGACAGCCAAAGAATTGGTGTGAATCAGTTTCCTTTCCCAGGAGGACTATAATAGAGCTGAAGAAATGGTAAATAACCAAAAGCAACAGTTAATTAATACCAGGTTGCATGTAATTCTTTGTACAAATAAGTGGAAGTTGCCCTCAAGGAGTTTCTCATTACAGATGAAGCTTGTGCTGGAATACTTATAATTTAAGTATGAAAATCTCAAGGGCTATGAGGAAGAAATTGTATTTGAGCACAGAGAAATCATGATGCCAGCAAAATTATGATACTGTTTAAAGCTAAAAACATATCTTGGAACCTATTGTATTATTTAGGTTTACAAGAGAAACTCATTATTGTTCTCACATGGTTTAATTCATTAGTCATTTGCTGTATGCCCCCCAAGAAATAACAGAGACAGAATCTTTTCTGTTTGACAGTACACCAAAGTTTGTTATAATTGCTTCAGCATTCACAAATGAATTAATGGACATTTAGACATGAAAACACCTGAGATTTAAGTGTGCTGTACCAGGTTACAAAGTTCCTTTAGTTTATCCACCAAGTACTTGCCAAAGACCTACTGAGCTCTGGAATCTACTTAAATCTGGAAGTCCTCAGAGATTCAGGAATAAACATAACAGAACTGGATTTGATGTGGTTCTGGTTCTACTGAGAGAAAGGTCAACAGCTGATCTTGAATATAAAATAACACATCAGAAAAAAATATGGGTAAAATGATTAATAGGTTTTTCCCTATTTCAATGTCAACTCCTTAAGAACAATAATCTCATTTATCTTCTTACTCCCATATTGTAAATGCTTATTAAAGTTCTTAGTAGGATCATGATCAATAATGTTGTTTAAGCAAAGTAAAACTGCAAGCAGAGTGCCAAGCAGTAAATAAAGTAATGCACAGTAGAAAGTGATTAAGGAATTATTTCCAATCAGGTTGTCGTAAGAACTTCATTGAAGAGTCTGACATTTGAGTTGAGGTCTGAAAGCTAAGAAGAGAGAGCTGTATAAACACCTTGAAGAAGAAAATTCTGGACAAAAGTGAACAGCTAATGAGAAGAACCTGAGGTCAGAGTTGGCTTGGTGGTTTTCATCAGTAGAAAAGACATCATAGTGAGGAGTAAGCTGACTCACATGCAAGAGAAGAGATGAGCAAGGCAAGGTACCAGGAGGCCTATTAAGCCATCACTTTCAGACGCAATACAAATCATTTGTATTAATTACTTTCTCAGCAAAATAAAACAACATAGCTGCTGTCAGCCATTGAAAGGAAGAAGGATATATCTTGGTCACAGTTTCATAGAATTCTGTTCATTGTGGTAGAGAGGATGGAAAAACAAACAGCTCACATCAATAAAGAGAGGGAGGATTGGGGATATACTCAGAGTAAAGTGGGGGTTAACTTCAATGTTCACCCACATTTTCCCGCATTCTCCAGCCAGGGCACACTTTCTAAATGTCTCACAGCCAACTGGGGATTGGTTGTTTAAATACATGAGACTGTGAACTAAAATATCACTGGAAAGTTTAAGTTGTGTGCTAGAGACACCAGTGTATGGGAGGAAACAGTGCTAGTCATAAGTGGGCTGATTGCTGCTGGAGGTTGAATCTCAAGGAGTGTTCTTGAGTGCATGTGTATAATTGGCAAGGACAAATCTTAACGGCATTGCTTCTTTGCAACAATGCTGACATTTTCTTAGATGTGGACAACTGATACCAAAATCTATATCAGTTTGGGGACCAATTTTTACAACATATCACAGGTTAGGGTCTTAGACCAAAAAAAAATTATTTTTCTAGTTTTGGAGGCTGGAAGTTCTAGTTAAAGTATCTGTCAGCCATGTTGACTCTTCTCATGTGTGAAAGTGAGTCTGTTGGTTCTCTTCAAAAATTAAGATATTCTCAAAATGATAATCATTCAGAAGTCAGTCTCATGAAAGGTGATTAGGCCATGAGGTGTCTCATTTATGAATCGGATTAAAATTCTTGTAAGAAGATTTCTATGGAATTCAGTATGGAGGTTCCTTAAAAAGCTGAAGATGAAACTATCACATGACACAGCTCTATCAGTCCTGGGAAGATCTCCAAATTGACTGAAGTCAGCATGCTAAAGAGTCCTGTGCAACCGATGTCTATTACTGCACTTCTTTTGCAGTAGGATGTTTATGGGATAGTCTAACATCTGCTAACAGATAAATGGATGAGAAACTATGGCATTAACACACAATGGAGTTTCATGGGTCTCAGAGAAGAATAAATTATGTCATTTTCAAGACAAAGGATGCCACTGGAGATCATTGTATTAAACAAAATAAGAGAGAATCAGAAAATGTGTTTAGTCTCATAGTTTAGATATTTTTACACATATGCACACACACACACACACACACACACACAGAGAGAGAGAGAGAGAGAGAGAGAGAGAGAGAGAGAGAGAGATACAGGAAGGTCTTGGAAGGGAAAGAGCAGCATGGAAAAGGTAGAGAAAGATGAGCATACAGGGGTAGAATATGACTAAAGTACATTATTTACAGCAATGAAAATATCTTTATGACTAATAACTATGAGCAGTGAATATATTATAGTCATGAGAAACATACTTTGTGCAACATTAACTTATTCCCCTTCCTCCTTCATATGAGGGTACTACTCACTTTTGGAGGTTCAGCCCCCATCAGGCCTCTGTACCCGCAAGCACCCTGATCTTGGATTGCCTCAGCTTCAAAACTATGAGAAATATATTTCTGTTCCTTATGTATTACATAGTGCTGGGCACAAACATAGTGTCTCTCTCAGCTTCTGGTGGCTTGCTGGCAATCCTTGGGATCTATGGTCTAGCAGAAAATTCCTTCATCTCTCCTTTCATCTCTACATTGTGCTCTATGTGAGAGGTTGTTGGACAGAACTCACAATTCCTCATGTTAAATGGGATTTGACTGGAAAGTGATGTCAGGTGCTGAGCAGGGAGAGTCTGGTCACAGCTGGGCAGATCTCATGGCAGAATACTTAAAAATGGGTAAAGCCTTCTGCAAACATTAAAGTTCAGGCTTCTCTGGGAGTTCCCAAGCCATTTGGCTAAGTAAATGGATAAGAAAGTGTATTATAAGCACAGAGAAGCATTCATTGTTTTCCCCTTCACTGAGGGGAAGATCACCAAGGAATTCCTAGACGCGGATTCTGATCAGTAACTTCAGCTATTTCCAGATGGAGCTGACAGCTACCCTGGAGGGAGCACTGACTTAGAAATATCCCCCAGTTCCCAAGAACAGCATCTCTCTTTCTGTCTTTATAAAGGCAGCATGTCTCAGATGTGATTGGTTAAGTCTCGCCCGTGCCCAGGACTATGACATGAAGATAAGAAAAACAAGACAATCATCAGAGTCAGATGATTTCTAGCTTTTATCCTAGCATGTTTTGATATTGATTAGAAGGGTCCAATAAAGTATAATTATCACGGTGCTTTAATTTATCCTCACTGTTTTTAGACAGACTCCAGTGTGGTGGCCTACCCCAATTCTTTCACCTTTCTGCACTCCAGTTCCCATGGACTTTCCTTATTGCCTACATTATCCCTCATACCACCTGCTTCATTTGCCTGGACTTTGAGTATACAAATGCCTGTCTTGTAAATATGAGTGTTTCTCACCTCTCTTCTCCATTCTTGATATCCAATTCATCCTAAGCTTCTAGGGGACAAAGAAAGCCCACCTCACTCTTGTTCCTCTCACTCCCTACTTGCCTATTGCTTCATTTCATAATAGCTTTCAAAAAGAGTAGGTCAGGTTTTCTCAGAGCTGTTCATGTCTCATCAGGCAATTTTAGGCTATTTTGTACATTCCCACTAGGGGGCGGGCTACTCAAGTTTTATGCTTCAGAATTCTGGCAACAGCTCACTCATTTGAAGTAATGCTGTCTAAAGGCTGGCATTAAGGGCAAGAGGGCCCAGCCTCAGTGAAGTGGGAGGTGAAGATGGTGTTAAACCCTGAGTATATTAAAGAGGAAAAAAAAAAAAA